>NW_024742078.1:385000-405000 GCF_018991925.1 Homarus americanus
GTAGTCATCCAAAATTTTTATTAAAGTTTCAATTCTTATCTTTACGTCACATCCAAAATGGTGTAATTCTGCCAGTCAGTGTTCGTCCCTTCCTTGACCTCTCTTCTTGCTGGAGCCACAATCTTCCGCAAATAACAAACACTTGATCCCACCGGCAGTAGTGATGCGTGTGTGGCAAAGTCTCCCCTCCAACGGTGGGGTCACGTTAGCTCGTCGACTCGAAGGAAGTGCTGACGCCTATACATCTCCTCCTCTATGGTGGAGGAAGATAGGCTAGTGGCTCAGCGATTCCCTTCTAATTTAAAGACATAACTTGGCAAGGAAGGCATCAGCCAACTTAGGAAGAGATTATACCCGACCATTTGGACAGAGATTCAAAATGGACTTAATTTACAGACACTCGTATAACCAACATCGTGTCTAGGTCCGTCTATCAGGTGCTCTGTGGGAAATATAACTCCACAATAAGGTTCCTGCCTAATATTTGGTTGGGTTACAATCTCTTAATAAATGAAAGTCGTAAACGTTACTGTGTTATATCCTCGGTTTATGTATTGGGTAAATATAATATCAGAACTGTTTATAGTCTTTTGTTGATCACTGTATCCCAGAAAGATGATATTTATTTGTAGTATTGTGATGCAGTCAATCTGGGGGACAACAGTGACCTGGTAGCAGAGGGGTTGGTAATCTCTTCAAATTTGCATCTCCATTTTATTTGGTACAAGTTTCATGTACGAGTGAGGGGGGGAAGTCTAGAATTGTGTGGTGCGGTTTGTTGTGTATACTAACTTGGTCATAGGCGTCAAGGTCGGTGTAAATGTGATTCATTCATCGGTTCAACTTTTAAGACTGTCTTCAGTATATGATGACAGGTTTCTTGTTCGAGTTATTGTGGATTAGTTTACACATAAAACATTAATATCGCGACTCCTTGTGATCCTCAAATGTCAGCATCAGTTCTCATGCAAAAGATAATCTCACTACGTGGATTTATTTCACATACCTCAAACTACCATGGTATGTTATTCTCAGAGATCCTAAATCATAATATCAATATAACTCTTTACACACACACGCACACACACACACACACACACACACACACACACACACACACACACATCTATAAGTTTAATTAATAAAGGTTATCAAAGGCAGATAAGTAAAGCGCAATTCTTATTAATCATTTGTGTGAACTCTCGTCCTAATTGGTTAAAACAAATGTTCGTTCCTGGACCCTTACTAATTAGTCTAAATACACGTGGCAGCCTCGGCTCTCACAGCAGTGTAAAGTTATATCGAAAAAAATTCTAAAATTTTCTCTTTTATAATCCTATCTTAACTTTATTACATATTAAACTTTGCGAATAAGTTGTCAAAGTGAAAGGAAAATTTTAAAGGTAATTATTGGATCAACTATGAAAGTTAGCTGAATCAATTAATTAACTGCCATCACCTTTCTCAGGTTAATCAAAACTTCCTACAGTCGTTCACGAGAGAGAGATGAAACGACCCAAACATTAGTCTGTTCTTGCCCTCTACTCTCCATCGACTTATGAAATCGTAAATTATTTATTTTTCCACGAATTATGTCGCAGTGAATCGATAAACAAGTATAATCTCATAGCTATTCTTGTCCTCTTAAGTCATCATGCAGGGTTTTTCTCTCTCTCTGACAATAAGACTCGTGTTGTCACTTGTGTTAATGACCATCACGAACATACTGAAAGTTATCAGAACTACTTTTTAGTATGTTACAGGGTAAATATATCTACACGTAATGTTTATATATTGGTTCTTTTCCACTAATTTTAGGCTATTTTTTTTCCTATAGATTTAACTCCCGTAAAAAGTGGACCCAAAGGCCTGGAGAGTTAAAAATTGGGTCGTTGTGTTCTTGTGTGAATACCAACACAGTAAGAGTCTTTGTTCCAAATCAGAACGTTGATGGAAATTCTTTAATTGATTCAGCTAATTAGCATAATTGACGCAATAATTACGAAAAAATACTTTTTTCCTTCCACTTTTGTCAATAAATTGGGAGAATTCACTTCTTAGTGGTTAAAAATAGATAATAGAAAGTGTTAACTCAGTACTTTTTTACTAAATAATTTAACAACATTGTGGAATCCGAGGCTGAAGGTGTGTTTTAGACTAATTAGCCCAGTGAATGTGCAGCACAGGACATTTGTTTCCCAACTGTCTTTAGTGATCACAGTGTACACAGATGTTTAATAGGAAATATCTGTTTTTATCACTTTGAAAACAAGTTATCTTCATCCCACTCTACTATCATTCATACATTTCATAATGTTTTAACTTGAGTTATATATACAGTGAGTCCTTTTATTCTGGAGGCATAATTTTCTTTCAACATATTAGATGCAAATGGCATTAAATGTCATACAATTTTCATGTCTGTAAGAATTAACACCTTTAACTGTTATACACCGAGGGCGAGTATCCTCTGACCACACGAGGGTTCTGCTGAAAGTTACTTAACATATAATACCCAATTTATGTTGTTTCACCGACGCTCATATGATAAGCAAGTTTACTATTAACGTTATATCTCATTCGTGTGTGAGAGAGAGTTATATTTTTAGTGTTACATATGACAAGAAACAAAGACACGAGCAGGAAGACTGTGAAAGATAAATTTTTGTATTACTTTCTGAAGACTTACAGAAAGTTTGGGTCATGTTTACCAGAAGAGCGGGTCATGCAGGTGTGGGATTATGTAAGGTTTGCATGACGCAGGTGTTGATGTGACGGGGTTCATGAGGGTAATGACAGGCGACTTTTTATGGATTATAAATCATGACACATTGGCTACCTGTCCTCATTATATTCTGGCTCCTGTGTGTCCATACGAGAGCAGTTATTATTTACAACATGTATTTTGAAGTCTATTTTAATATATATTTTCTTTTTTGTTCACTATACAACATACTCTTGCGAAATGTTTAAACGTAACTATCACTGAGATAATCTTTTGTTTCTGTCTATACATGTTAAAAGTTGTCCTGCTTCATTAAAGACGTCTTCTACAATCCTAAATAACATTAGTATAGGTATAAACATATATATTATAAAGTTGTAATTATTTTGTACTGCATTATTCAAAGTAGATGAATAACACCTTTAAAAATAAGTTACCTCGTGGTTATAGTTATTTACTGAATCGATAACACAAGAACAGCAATAGGTACACAGATAAGTATAGGAACAGATAAACATGTAGCTGGAAACAGTGTCGGTACGTGTCTCTGTAGACTGAAGATGTCATAATCATGACTCAACTTTGGTTAAACTTTTGTGACACGGCTGGTACTGAACCTCCTTTCTTGTACATGATCTTGTAAACTAAATTTTCAGAAAACTAAAAAGTAATATATATATATATATATATATATATATATATATATATATATATATATATATATATATATATATATATATATATATATACACACACACACATACACCACACAATAGGAAACAGACATGAAAGGATCTAGGATTTTGTGGTTATTCACAACCGAAGATAAAACTAATCACGAAAATCCTTGCAGCTTTTCGTGCCTCTGTTTCCTAATGATTCCCTGCATATTATATGAAGCACATGCATGTTTTCTGTATATATATATATATATATATATATATATATATATATATATATATATATATATATATATATATATATATATAATATTATATATATATTATCTCTCTTTTTCGATGCTATAAGGTATCATATGCAACATTGTTTAGTTGGAACACAGAATATTAATAAGATACAAAATAACATTACTGGTGATGACCCAGTTCCACCTGATATCACCGTGCGTGTTACAATCGCGTTTTGACCCAGTATCACGTGACCATAACCCCTGTTCTCTCCTCCGCTTATTACGTGTTGGCTACGACAGGTCACATCAGGCCGCCGATTATTATTGATCTATCTAATGATTCACGTGAAATTTGTTCAAGGAATCATCGATAAATATAACAATTGCGCTAGATAGAAACCTGAACCAAGTACACAGTGCGGTGATAAGCGCCATGTAATTTCTATTGTAATCATTCGTAATGTAAGATTTATAAATAGTGTAAATATAACCAAGTCGACTTATCCAATGCACTAAAGTATAATAAATATTTTCATTACAAGGAAACAAACTATAATGTGAAGCGTTTTTAGAGATAATCGCGTTATTATACTTTAAAACGTAACTGACTGTTGTGTGTACTGGAAATAGTTTAGATTTGTTTTTCTTGTTATGACAGTAAATGATATATATATATGGTAAAACTGTCGCTGTTTCATGTAATACATCCTTTACTATCTTAACAATTTTACACACACACACACACACACACACACACACACACACACACACACACATACACACACAAAGTTGAAAATGATGAAAATAGAATTATGAGTATATGTCGGCCTCACCCTTGTACCACACCACGATAAAAATAAAAACAGAAATATCCGAACACCTAATTAAGATCAAGTAATGTGCGGATATCTGAATGTTACGTACTTTTGACCAGCATGAAGCCCAGGCGTTTCCAGAAAAAGGTTGCTTATATAATGGTATTTTTAGGTCGTGAATATAAAGCTACACGAATTAAAACAGTGATAAGTACAAGGAAAATAAGAGAAGTTGTGATAATGATTTTTATTATAAGCTACGAGGTTATACTTACGTGCGTGTCTCTGTTACGTCGAATTTATACATTTATTTTAAAATTCTGGTGAAATTCTCTGGATTTTTTTCACGCAGAAGGGAGCCAAAAATAAGCACACCTTCATTTCTCTATTACTTAAATCACTTTTACACCACTGCTTCAAGCTCTACTGACCTTGATTCATGCAAAAGGTTTTATGCTTGGCCATGCCCTTGTTTTGTTTTTTCACTGGCAGGACAGAATTTCACAATTTGGTCATGTTACACCTTGATATAAAAGAAAGAAAAAGAAATACGTTTCCAGCCTGGAATCCATTGTTACGGTAGAATGTCTGAATATAAAACAAAAATTCGATACCACAGTCGAGGCGAACAATATGATGCAGTAGGTAGCGAGACAATGACTGTGGGCGGAGAAAGTGCAGAGAATTTAGAGGGATTCCCAAAATCAAGACCGACTATTGGTGCTCACTAGAAATCTGAAACTCTGCAGATTCTTGTATTTTACGGATTCTTAAATTTATGATTTTTTACCTTTGAGTGTATCGATAATTAAAATAATTGTACACCTCGTAAGATATTTAAGCAGTGAAGTAATGAATATAAATAATATACAGATAACTATACATATAACTGACTAAAATAGTACAAGAAATACACGAGTAATATGATGTAATTTATAATTATACAAGTACACGCACGTACTGACAGTTGTTGAGAATATAATGTTAACTAAACTGTTTATAACGCGAGCTTTTACATAACTTAAGTGGGTCAGTTAGATGCTGTCTCACATCCCCAGTGGCAGTAATTCACCAAAGAACCTTCAATAATTGGACTGACCAACTACCTGACCACCTGACTCAAGTTCGCAAAGCCGTAGATACCAGGAGAAGTACTAGGTGAACAGGTACGATCCCACTCAAAAACCACTCAGGTGAAATCCCACTCAGATTGAATCCTACTCAAGCAATCTCCCACTCGTAAAATCTCACTAGGAAAAAATTCTCACTCGATAAATCCCACTCACAGAAATTATGCTCAGATTTAATTCTACAGGCAAAATCCCACCCAGACGAAGACACAAAAGGAAACAGTTCCACTCGGAATAAAACCTATTATGAAAAAATCCCACTTCGTCAAAATCCCAATGAGATTAAATCCCACTCAGTCAAATTTCTGAGGAAAAGTCCCACTTTAACAAAATCCCTCTCAGACAAAAATCCTCGCGAGAGTAAATTCCATCATCAGAATTATCGTTGGATTAAAGTTATACCAAATTATATATATATTTTCTAATTAATTTCAACAGTGTTAGATTAAGTTAATAGGATAGATTTTTGCTATCAAAGTTAGGAGAGAAATGTTTATTACCCTTACATTTATGACACACTGTTAGATTAACTTAACATTAACTAAGCAGAGAGTTTGGTTAAAGCATATCATTACTGATAAAAATATTGTATGTTACGATATGACACAATATTGCTCCTTAAGTTAACACTGATAAATTTTACTGTCGCCATCTTCGTTAACTTTCCCTCATTCTCGTTGTAAATTTCTTTTGAATGAATAAAATGAAGGTGGAATGAAATACTTGACTGTATACAATGGCCCTAAAATACGAGAAAGGTAAAACAAAAAGAACCCCTTTGCCCTGTCACCTCTCATCAACGATACGTAATCCGCTTACCGCGTTTAAAGCTGGATGGGTCGTACTGTTCTCCATAAGACTTGGCCTCGTGTGTGTGTGTGTGTGTGTGTGTGTGTGTGTGTGTGTGTGTGTGTGTGTGTGTTTAATCTTTTTCTTCCCCTTACCCCCTCCTCCTCCTTCTTCTTTTCTCTCTCTTCTCCTTGAGACTCCTTCTATATCCATCCCTTCGTCCCTGATCCTCCCCTCTCTACCATCCTCCCCGACCCAGATCCTTCCTTCCTCCTCTTATCCCCCATTCTTCTCCCTACTTCACTCACTGATCCCCGCCTCTCTCTCTCTCTCTCTCTCTCTATCGCTCTCCTACCCCTACCCCACCGTCCTCAATAACCATTCCGAGATGAAATAATAACAGTAATGTGGGGTAGTGGTGTGATAAACATAAACATTAGGGAAAACTGCAGGGCGATGACACTCAGGCGACCAAGGCGAGCTATTTAACCCTGCCGTTCCTACCCCGCTTTTATGTCTCTTCTTCTTCTTCTTCTTCTTCTTCTTCTTCTTGGTCTTCTTCTTCTTCTTCTGATGGAAATTATTCCTTAATTTCGTTTTGTTTTCTTCTTTGTCATATTGTTTTCTTATTTTTAACGCATGTTCTTTCTTCCTCATTGTCTTTTTCGTCTTTGCTGTGGGTATTCTTACTTACCTAATTCCTCTCTTATGTTTTCTTGTTCTATTCATTGTATTTATCATCTATTAGTGTATATTTGATTGGATATTTATTGATTAACTTCGGTTTTTTTTTACATTACGTATTTTAGCGTAAATATAGTATAGACTTTCATTATCTCCGGCTTACGAGTTAATGCTCTTGGGTTAAGGATTCTTCTCGCCTGTTTCCCGTTTCTCTTTGTTCTTCACACACTGTTGAAATTATGAGCAGATTATATAACTCTTTTATTAGGGGGATGATATCACGTGTTGTGCTATATTGTTACTAATTATATACACACCTGGTGTCTCCTTATATGGCTTATTATTGCGGGGGGGATATTATGGTGGTGTGATCTTAAATAAATTAAAAAAAGTGATGACATTTTTTCTTTTCTTTTTTTCTTTTAGGGAATTTATTGTTACAGTTTGGTGGTTGTAAAGACGATGCTACTTATAACCTGTGGTGTGTGTGTGTGTGTGTGTGTGTGTGTGTGTGTGTGTGTGTGTGTGTGTGTGTGTGTGTGTGTGTGTGTGTGTGTGTGTGTGTGTGTGTGTGTGTGTGTGTGTAGTCATAACATTAGTCATAAACTCTGAACCTTAATCCATGGTTACATAATGGACCACTATACCTGTGTCATGACCTCTGCTATAATTCACAGTTACATCCTCTGAATCACCATGCTGTCTCTGTACCTTTGTATGTATGTATGTATGTATGTATGTATGTATGAATGTATGTATGTATGTATGTATGTATGTCCTTACTAAGAATATTCAGCCAAGCTCAAATACATAAAGATGGCTTTAATATTAATCTTATGAATGTACTGTACTTGATCAGTGTTACGACCGATTAAAAGAGACAACTCAATAAGTTCACTGTATTATAAAGAGAAATATAGTTAGATACATACTGCTGGAACAATGCCGAGTTACTATTGTGTGTGTAGCCATTCATAGTGAGGATGTAGATTATACGTGTACCAGGAAAAAAATCCGGAAATACCTTTGGATTTGACTACATAGACTAGCTAATCCAGTAATCCCCCATCCTCAAAGTCTCGTTCAAGGGATTTATTATACAATGTTATCAGCTCGATTGTATAAATTCTTTGTTATAACCAAATTCAGGTTTTATGGAAAAAAAAAAGTGGTAATTTCAGGTGTTTCGCACACTCATCCCGTTATGCAACATGACAGGGTGAAATTGATGACCTCAAACCCGACTCTACAACAGAACCACTAATTCAATATGGTTTCCACGTAAATGAAATTAATGAGCAGCGACAACATCATTAACAGTGAAGGTCGAGAATGCGGCCATGTAACCAAAATATGGCTATACTTTTATCCCTGCTCAATGGTCCGAACGGTGGTGCTTCTGTGGGGGTGAAATCGACTTAATCTTCTACTCATCTCTACAGACTACAGTAGTGTATGACCTTAACAGTTTAAGTACAGTAATGCAATACAATATCAACATCATTATTTTCAGTCTGTTGTTGTGTCAAGGTGAGAATAGGTAGTTATCCCCTAATGACACGACACTTGGGTTATATGTACATTGTGTATTTCATATACTCATGGCTTCATATCTCCAGCTCTTATATCTGTAGTAGTCATTAGTGAAGCTTTTGGCCGGCAGGATACTGAGATAATTACCCCAGTATAATGTGTTAATGGTTGAGATTTAAATAGTCGAGTGAAAATAAACATGTACTGTTGACGTCTCCACAAACAGTAAGATAAAAGATTTAGATCTGACCAGTTACCTGTATGGCCTCTATAGTCAATCTTTCTGTCACTCTGCCCTTCTTTTTCCCTTTCACTCTCTCCCAGAAAATGCAAATAACATCAGTAGTAATTGGAAAACGACGCAAATAAATATAACAAGGAAACTTCACACAGCAGTTGCAAATTTCTGAAATTGTGAGAGGAGAGGAGGTCTCCCGCGCCTCTGAAGGAAGATAAGGTATCATGTGGAGTTGTTGTCGTGTTGTGACGTGTCTATGATGCCCTATTATGTCGGGCAATGAGAGGCGGGGATACCTACGATAACGTAATGAAGTTCGGTTTGTTGCCATTCAGCCGCTACATGAGCTAGTGAAATACGCTTGATATTTTTAGTACTATTGGTGTAGGGATCTTGTCACTTATGGTGGAGTAATGTTACGCCAACACCAGTGTGAATTAAATGAAATTAATAGAAAATAAAGATACATTAACAATTATGACAAAAAAGTAGATAAGTAATACCAATTGATATATACAGTCATGTAGGAATGAACGCTTTTGTCGTGAAATTTGCAGAGGCATAACAGCACTGACAGGTAATTCAATTAATGTTTTGTTTTTATTACGGTAATAATGTTAGGGCATTACACCGGCCTGGCATTGTGAGCTGGCACTATGTTTGGTAGACAAACAGTTGAAATAGGAATGGCGTGATTGGGTGGAGGTGTTATAGTAGTCCTTATGAAGATCTATGTGGAGTATCATTTTATTGGAGATAATAAGGTCAGGTGATATTTGTTTCAGTGTTGATTAAATTATTAGAGAGAGAGAGAGAGAGAGACCAGCCCAGTCCAGAGTGCCACAGGCAATGGTCGGGGCTGCGGGCTGACTGACTGATTGGCGTCCAACTGCCCAATAATAATGGTGGTGGGCCGAGCCTCTCTGGCGACCCCCTTGAACCTTCTCTAGTTCTACAGTCGACCTTGATCTTGATAACAATTCTATGTTCACCTATTTCTTATTCTCTAATTTGATTTTCTCTTGCGTGTGTTTCTTGCCTCGTGTCACCTTGTGACTCCAGGTTCCCCCTCCTCTCTCTCTTCCTATCTATCTTCATCTTTCTTTGTCTCTCCATCCCTCCCCCAGCCACCCTAATCCCCTATGTGGAAATGCTCATAACTCAAATCCTGCTGAATCCTCGCTGATCTGGGACCTACATGATCCTTCCGGTACTCTACTGTATGTATGTATGTATGTATGTATGTATGTATGTATGTATGTATGTATGAGTACGATTTTTAAGAACTTTTCTATACAGTATACTTCAGCTAAAGCAAAATCTCTTTAAAATATCCACAGCTTTTACTCTTTCTTCTCCAACAAACTCCTCCTCCTGTTCTTCTTCCTCCTACCTCTTATCATTCCTCCACCATCTCTTCTCTCCCTCCTTCGCTCTCTCCCTTCCCCATCATCTCCATCTACTCTCTCTCTCTCTCTCTCTCTCTCTCTCTTCTCCTTCCCCACCATCTCCTCCCTCCTCCTCCTCCTATTTTCCCCACCCATCATCTCTCTCTGGTTCCATAATCTCCTCCTCACCATCTCCTTCTCCACCTCTCCATCCCTTCCTACCCCTCTCCCTCTTACTCTTCCAATCATTTCCTCTCACCCCTCTTCCTTCCCTTCCTTTCTATCTCATTATCTCTCCCTCTTCATCCCCCTTCTTCTACCCCCTCTTTCTGTCCCATTATCTCCCTCTCCTCCTCTCCCTCCTCTCCACTCTATCACCTCTTTCGCAACACTACTTCCACATCACACAATTTTCCTTGAACCTTGGAGAGGGAGGTAAGCCAGGGGTGGTGTGAAGAAGCCAGGTGGTGAAGTAAGCCAGGTGGTGGGCAAACAGGTGGGTGTGGAAGTAGTCAGGTGGTGTGAAGTGTTGTGGTGTGAAGTAAGCCAGGTGGTGAAGTAAGCCAGGTGTGAAGTAAGTCAGGTGGTGTGTGTCAGGTGGTGGGTAAGTCAGGTGGTGGTGCAGGGAAGTAAGGTGGTAAGCCAGGTGGTGTGAAGGAAGTCAGGTGGTAAGAAGCCAGGGTGGTGTGGTCAGGGGTGAAGTGAGGGTGGGAAGAAGTCAGGTGGGGAAGTAAGTCAGTGGTGTGAAGTAAGTCAGGGTGTTGGGCTGTCAGGGTGGTGTAAAACAGGTGGTATGTTTGTGAAGTGTTTAAGGTGAAGTGTCGGTGGTGTGGAATGTTGTATGGTGTATAAGCCAGGGTGGTGGTATGTCAGTGGGAAGTGTCAGGGTGGTGTGAAGTGGTGGAAGTGTTGTAGAAGTAACAGGGTGGAAGAACCAGGGTGGTAGGTTCAGGAAGTTGTCAGGGTGGTGGGAAGTAAGTCAGGTGGTGGAATAAAACCAGGGTGGTGTGAAGTAAGTCAGGTGGCAAGTCAGGTGTGGTACAAGTCAGGTGGGTAAATCAAGCCAGGTGGTGGCAAAACCAGGTGTGTAGCAGCCAGGGGGTGGTGTGAAGGTTAGGTGGTGGAAGGTCAGGGTGGTGTGGGGTAAGCTTAGGGTGTAGTAAGTCAGTGGTGGAAGTAAGTCAGGGTGGTGTGAAGTAAGTCAGGTGGTGGGTGTCAGGTGGTGTGAAGTAGTCAGGGTGGTGAAGGCAGTTAGGTGAAGTGTCAGTGGTGGCGTAACAGGGTGGTGAAGTGTCAGGGTGGTGTAGTGTGTTTCAGGATCATCTCTTAGTGTCTTCCTTACGTCGAGTTTCAGCTACGTGACTTTCACACACTCAGACAACTACATTATCATCACATCCTCAGAACAAACACGCCAGTATCCTCATCACCCGGCCTCTCTCCTCTAACAACCTAACTACTAATTCGACGCCAATCACCGGTCATCAGCACGGGAGGCAGGGACGGAGGCTTGCATGTTAATGAGGAAGAGGAAGGCGTCAAGTGATTTCCTTATCTGGGTCGTCCTCCACCCTCAAGGAACTGCACATACAGAGTCTCACATATTAACCAGTGATGACACACACACACACACACACACACACACACACACACACACACACACACACACACACACACACACACACACACACACACACAACGATAATTACAATATTAACTTGGTACTGATCCACCTCAATTGTAGATTTAACAAGAAACACAATATTGCCAGAACACTTTCCTGAACTATTGTTATGTTAAGTGAACCTCATATTATGTACAGTAGATGTAAACACTATCATCTGGGTCTTGATGGTTCCTCTGTCCACAGTGATGGCCTCTGTCTCCTGTCAACTTAGCTTATACCTTTACCTTAACATATAAATATAATTGTACCAGTCAGAGATTCAGCTTCATTTGACAGGTATTCATTTATTTTTCGATAAAGTCCAGTATGATGGCAGTAGGTGAATATAAATGGTTGAAGAAATCCACCATTATAATAATTATACAGTATACTTTTGAACATTAGAGCCGACATGTTTTAACAGCAGGGAAGTTTCAATGAGATCACAGCCCCGAGAAGTATGTCAAGCGAGCCTGGTGTTAGAGACCCCATCACCAATGTAATATGGTGTCTCATTTCTTAATAATCCCTCGACACTAAAGAACCATTCATGAAACTTTAACCCTATGAATCTTTAAAACTGGAAAGTTATCCTTAGTTACATCTTCACCATTAACCACGCTACTAGGCCCTTCATGTCTCTCAGAGCTAATATAAAGTTAACTATCATAAGTGAACCTGAGACAGAAACATTACAGTTAGCCAGGTCAGCTTCTTGAAATCAAACAGTTAGGCCAAATACCTAATGACACCATCAATTTTAAGGTCACTCATTATCTTTAAATAGCAAAGAGAAAACCCAATACCCAATGAAATATTCTACATTGGAAAAAAAGATGGCCTTAAAATCCCTTAAAATTAAATTCACAATCCAATACCCAATATCCTCCTCGCTAAAGTAACCCGATTGTCAGAGGCTCAGAGATGGAAAGGTGAGAACCATGTTTGGGAGCTGGGGATTGTAACCAACACCGGGTCACAAGGAGACTACAAGCACAAGTTTGGGGGAAGTTCCATAATTTGGCGGTGGTGAGCTCAACGCCGGCTCCACTAAGATACCTCCTCACACAACTACACTCTCCTTGCCGTGGGTTCTCACTGGCTGTTGATGTCCATGTATCGACCAAAGAACGAATAATAATCAAGACCTGAGTACGTGGTCATGGACTTGTGTTTCCCTGTGCTTATTGTGACACCGGATTTGTGAGCTGTTGTGTGCGTACTAATGAATCTTTTTTGGGAGTACTGCGAATAAACGAATAGTTATGGTAATAGAATTAATAGTAATGGTAATGATGATGATGATGATGATTATGAGACTAAAAATCCTTGTAAACATTGATGGAGTCCAGACTAACACAGGATACTCTGGTATGGTAATATGCTACATGTAATTAGTTTCTACACAATTATGGATTTATTGGATTATATCATAAAATTAATTGATGTTACATGTTATAATTATAGTCCGATATGAGGGTTATAATTTATGTTATGTTTAAGTGGATTAATTATTTGCATTAATCTTGATATGTTCATTAATGAGTCTGATATAATTAGAATAAATCAGTCATAAAAAATAGGGGTTTCTTCACAATTTTGCTTCCACTAAGCTGTTATAAACTAAGGAACTGAGTTAATTGCCCTTAACTACCAATAAGACAGAAAGAACTACTCCTATAACCTTCACTGATAATTATGAAGGTATGAATATTTATCAAGTCTTGTTGATAGTCTTTTCGTTTATAAAATATGATGGTAATTTATTCCAGTGTTCTGAAACTTGTTGGTAGAAATTTGCCCATATTCGTATTACATATACTCCTCTTTCTCCTGTACCTCCTCCTCCTCCTCCTGTACCTCCTCCTCCTCCTCCTCCCCTCCTCCTCTCTATACCTCCTACCTCCTCCTCCTCCTGTACCTCCTCCTCCTCCTGTACCTCCCACCTCCTCCTCCTCCTCCTTCTCTACCCTCCCACCTCCTCCTCCTCCTCCCTCCTGCACCTCCTCCTCCTCCCACTCCTCCTCCTCCTCCTCCTTCTATACCTCCTCCTCCTCCTGGCCATATTAGTGATAGTAAGCTGTATGTGTAATGTGATCAGTGTTTTGAATCTCCGGAATCTATATATTTTTAGGGAAGATTAACTTAGGTGCTCTCGTAAGTTTTTTATAACAGATGTGATCAGTGTTATCGTTCATCCCTGATATTTTTTCTCGTTATTTTCTGTTTGTATTTGATGAAGTTTGTTTCGAGCTTGGCAACCTGGCAGTGTGTAAACTTTATTATAGGAAGTAAATCACAGCCTTGTGTATATGAGGTCATTTCTTATCATCAGTCCAAAAGTCTTTGTTTTCCTCAGCTTCTAATAATGTTTGTCCATCATTCTATACTGTTGATTGATGTCATAATCCCTGTTAGCTTGATTAAATTTCCCCTGTGTGGGCCGGACAGTTGTGTTGTTGTCTGCTGGGGGCAGCTTGAGTGAATTTTGGAAAATAGGAGTTAGACTCGATTGTCGTGGCTTTGGTAAGTTTTCCTGGGCACGACACACGCCAAATAACTTGCGAAATATTGTTTTTAACTTTCTGATGAATGACGACAAGTTGGTGGAGTGCGGCTGATTGATCAGCTGCGTGGAGCTATTTAACAAGGGGTCCAGTGAACTGAGAGTTACTGAGCCACGCAAGAAACACTTTATGTCTCACGCACGACACACATTTTATAACCGCTTACCATTATTTTTATTACAAACTTTTATTTATAGACTTCAGCAGTTGAGGTTTCTAAGCAAAGAACAATAATGTCAGTATCGAGACAACAACCTCTTAGAATAAACAAAATGACACTTTTATGATCAAGATGTATGACTTGTATCAGCACTGTAACGTCACTGACCTGTGCTCGAACCTTCAACATGTCTACTCACATCTATTTTACAATTTGCATCTCACGTTACATTATTTTCCTCCCCATCTTAAATATTAATTATTATAAACTGCTTCTCACTCTTCAGCCACAACCATAATAAACGTATCTTTCTCAACTCGGCGGTGATGTAATACACTTCCTGCCTGTAGTAATTAATCCAACACTTCCTCCACACCTAACACAAGTCGCTATATCCATATTTACACTAAGTCGCGGCGGAAAACACTCCTATACGCATCTCGAGCTTCACTACAACAGGAAAAATTATGCCTAATTATGCTGGAGAACCGATGGGATATTTAACCAGAATATCGAAGAGGATTTCCTTTGTGTTGGTTTAAAGGACAATTTATAATTCAAAGGGAAAATGACTGTGAGGAACTTAATTGAATTTCTCTTATAATTTTGCATACATTTTACCGACTTTGTATATGTTTGTTCATTGTGGGGGGGTCAGCATGCTCGCCTCGTGCTAAGGGTCCCGGGTTTAATCCAGGACAAGGTGAATTCAGGGTAATTTTATTTACTATATTTACCTCTGTGTACCCATTAGTAATCGGGAACATGGATGGTAATCGATTTAACGATCGTGTTCTGGGGTTAACAAATGCAGAGGTCACAGGCAACTGACGTCACTAGCCAAAAGACGTCACTGGCCATGAAACGTTAAAGGAAAACAGACATTACTGACCAACAGACGTCACTGGCCATTTGGCGTCATGAGCCAACAGACGTCACTGGCCAACACGTCACTACGTCACTGGCCAATACGTCACTGGCCAACACGTCACTGGCCAATACGTCACTGGCCAACACGTTCATGACTCAACAAACAACACGTCTGGCTGATATAACACCTTCAATATTGCTGGTATAAAAAACTAAAAGTGATTCTCTGACTGGTGTCCCTCCCTCCACACACACACTCTCTTATATTCTATGTCTGTCATTATATATGTAACTGTCTTCGCGTTTTTTTTCTTGTGTTTGCCTTTTTTATATTATCCACCCCCCACTTCTTTTTTCCTCTCCACTCCTTCGCTGTCTTTCCTCGTTACCTGTTAGCGTCAGTCACGTCCTATCCAGTTTGTTTTGCTGTAAATCCACCCGAAAACAATTCCAATTTCCTGCAGTTTTATCCGAATATTTCAGCCATTCATTAAGGCGTCGGTGACTGAAGGAGTGATTCCTTCAGCTCAGGAGTGTAGTTTATCCTGTTCTAGAAATAAAATGTACGATTAAATTTGCCCAAGTGATCATATTGTAGCGCCATGTCTAAGTGATTTAATATTATACTGTATACTTTATCTGTGAATGGGTGATGTTTCTCTCTATCTATGTATTTTCTCTCTCTGTCACCTACACAATTACGTACTTAAATACTTCTAAGAATTTATTTATCTCTTGAGAGAAAATCAGTAATACAGAGAGAGAGAGAGAGAGAAGAGAGCCGGGTCTTGTTTACAAACACAGCTGACAGATTTAGGTGAGATAGTGACCAGCTCTCCCAGCTTCGCTACACTCTAACATTTATATATATTTTCCTGAACCTTTGTATCAAATGTCAATAGGACGGCGGCCGATGATCATACACATCTACAGTATTTGAAGACAGACCAACATACAGCTATAAATCAGTTTACAATTTAAAGAAAAAAATAATTATTGTATGTATGTATGTATGTATGTATGTAATAATAATAAATAATAATAATAATAAACTGATTATTGAAAAAGTTTGCAGCCCGAAGGCTGAAAATATACATTGGACATAATTGACTTATTACATACATTGGTGGTTTAACAAAAGCCTTCATTAGAGAAAGGTAAAGGAACATACAGTGAACATACAGATTAATGTTTACACACGTAGATCATGTGAGCTGAGGTGTTGAACAGCAGACACGTAGTGTAGTAACTCCCTCACAGATGGCGTTATGAGGGGCATCGCGTGGAGTACTAGTTCCCTCACAGGTGGTCTTATGTATGTATGTATGTATGTATGTATGTATGTATGTATGTATGTATGTATGTGTGTATGTATGTATGTATGTGTGTATGTATGTATGTACGTATGTATGTATGTATGTATGTATGTACGGTAATTCCGTTCATGGAATACTTTCGAGTTTAGAAACATAATTTTACGGATGTGTAGAATGACTTGATAACACCTGAGCAAACCTTCACATCTTGTCATCATTACAGCTGTGGTGGGGTCTCCAACCCACGTCGCTAGTATGTGCGTAAAATGTGTTCGTCAACATTGAAAAGCTTGTTGTTGTGGGATAGAGATTGTTGAAGAACTGCTGTTGCCTTGTATGTTATTAGTCTGGAACTGCTCATTATACTATGACAAAACTGTCCAAACCTTATGACCAGAAACCATACACCTGTGTGTTAGAAGCCCAAAACTGTAGGTGAAGGTGCACGTGTGGTTGTGGTAACAGTGTACCAGTATTGTACCTTGAGAGATATGCAAATATTCCACGTGAAACCCGCACTCAGAGTTGTGATATACGAGACGGTTCACACAAAGACGGTCAGGTGGTCGTCACAGTATAATAGAAGGGTTGACAGTCGGACGGGGATGTTATGAGTCCTCAGAGGAGCAGCTAGCGACCATCACACGGTAAAGAGAAGAGAAGAAAAATGAATGCGATAAGTCTTTGATCTAAAGAGAAACATATCTAGGTACACATCTCTTCCAGAAGACAGTCTCAAAAAATGACTCTTGATAGTTTCAAAAAATATTCCAGTAATTGCCTCAGCTGCAAATGTCTCTCAGAAAGTCAGCTTTTAAAGAGAGAGAACTCTCCGAAGAGGATTGTCAGAAAAACTTTTATTGGATAGGGAAAAAAGTAAAGTCATTATAAACAAAAAAAGTTTCAAGACAAATGAATATTCAGAATCCAGAGGATGTGAGGTGAAAAATGTCGGAGGATAATAATAATAATAATTAATAATTTTGATGATAATAATAATAATAATATTAATAATAATTAATAATATTAATAATAATAATAATAATAATAATAATAATAATAATATTGGAAATAATAATAATTCATAATATTGGAAATAATAATAATAATAATAATAATAATAATAATAATAATAATAATATTGACAGTAATAATAATTATAATAATAAAAATAATAATAATAATAATAATAACAATAATAATAATAATAACAATAATAATATTGATAATAATATTGATAATAATAATAATAATAATAATAATAATTGATGATAATAATAATAATAATAACAGTAATAATAATTATAATAATAATAATAATAATAATAATAATAATAATTTATATTGATAATAATAATAATAATAATAATAATAATAATAATAATAATAATATTGATAATAATAATAATAATAATAATAATAATAATAATAATAATAATAATAATAACAATAATAATAATAATAATAATAATAATAATAATAATAATAATAATAATAATAATAATAGTGATAATAATAATAACAATAATAACAGCATTAATATATAATGTGTAGTCCAAAAATAAGATATCTGTGCTTTGCGTTTCTACACTATTTAAAGTCGTACCTCCATCCTTCCTTCCTTTAAGTGAATTTTCCACCCAGATACGCAGTTTCACCTAAAAATTAAAATCTGCCCCAAAAATATTAAGTGGCCGGAAACCGCATCTCCTTCAAATCCACAGAAAAGGACCGCTCGATTAAACCCACTTATGTTAAAATATGCAAATGCAATTCCACAGCTGGACTCCACTTGTTTTAAACTCTTTACACTTTGATGGTTTAGACGTTCTATATACATGAGGATCGACCTTTACATTGTGGAAGGTAAACTAAGCCAGAGATCAAAGCAGAGTGGGGTGATCAAATCGCCTCCCGGGGGTTCGTGGGTAACGTGGCCGACATAAGTGAGTCACTCCACAGTTTACCTTTCTCTGGGATGGTCTTATTACGTTATGCTGGACCTGATTTAGCTGAGCCACTTGAGGTGTTGAAACTTGAATGGTGGAAACATATGGATGGTGTTGGTCACGATACTTTTTTTGGAGGGGTGAGAAGGAGGCTGCGGTACCTAGCCCTCTGATCGCCTTACCTGACTAATTGGCTGGCTGACAGGCTGAGAGACATAACCAATTACCGATTTCTGGTGACACTTATTGTATTTATAAAGTAACACAAAATGTTTAACTGCTGGAGAGAAAATAACGAGGGATTACCTTTCTAAGAAGGATTAATTCTCAGGTATTACTTAAAGAAAGTAATTCCTCGTCATTTCCTGCTTTAACATTACATGACGTCATCCAAGTAATCCTGTACCAGCACCTGTACTTACCTGCTTAAAATCCTGTAATTACAAGTACACCGGTACCATCCGTGATATTGTACTCGTGTTTGTTCCTGTATTTCTACATATAACTGAGTGTACACCTTTCCTCGTGCCTATTCTTGTGACTGGGCCAATACGCCTCTCCCTAAACACCTAAATATATAGTTAGAATTGTAGTTATTCTTGTAGTATCTAAACCTAACCAGCTACACCTCTCTGGCACCTACAACCACCTGTCTACACCAAACCTGATAATCCCAACACTACGTAGAGAGCCAAGCCTCCCGCGTCCCTCTACCCTTGAAGGGAAAAAACTCCCCAAGTCACTGTTTGTGAAGTGAAATATGTGGCTTACGATTCTTTTTCCGGGTGGGGTCATGGTGTGAGAGGGGTGAGGGATGCGAGAGGGGGAGAGAAGGATAGAAACAGGATTTGAGGGGAGAGAAAAGAAAGGGAGAAGGATTTGCCAAAAGGGAAGGGGGAGGCAGAGGAAGGTGAGGTTTAAGAGAGAGGAAGGTGTAGGTGTGAGGGATGTAAGAGGTAGAGAGAACAGGAATGTGAGAAGCCTTGTTAGGGAGTGTTGATAATCTGCCTCCTTACTTTGTCTTGCTGATTTTTTAAGAGACTCTATGTGTCACTGTAAAAGGAGGGTCATTTCTTCTCTGTATGCTGGCATTATAGTGTGTGTTTTCGTCTCGTCTGTCTGTCTCGTTCATACGTTTTTTATCCTTTATTGTCACTTTTCCTCTCCCTTATTTTTCTCTGTTCTCTCTCTCTCTCTCTCTTCTCTCTCTCTCTCTCTCTCTCTCTCTCTCTCTCTCTCTCTCTCTCTCTCTCTCTCTCT
>NW_024742078.1:407500-495000 GCF_018991925.1 Homarus americanus
AGGTTCGCCTCACCTCACACAGGAGTTATTTTTACACTTGGGCTCTTCCCCTCTCTCATCTCTCCCCTCTCGCCACCGCCACACAGCGGATCCAATAACCCTCCCCAGTACCGGATCGTGTAACCTTGTGTGCCACAATAAACTGCACAGGTCCCCCTCTCGCTCCACCAAGCTCCTTCTGGATTTCCTCACTGTGAATACAACCTTCTTCCTTACTGCCTGCTTGACCTATTCTCTTTTGGTATGGTTCTCTTTACAAGCATCTATCATCTTAGCTTCACTTTTCACCTCTTTATTCATATTATATTCTTTTTTCCTTTATTGTTCATTTTTATTGAGAAATTTTCATTATTTCTTTATTGGTTTGCTTATTCTTCTGTTCCATAGGATTCTGCTTTATTTTTATATTCTATTTCTTCAGATAATTCCTTTATATATTCTTCTCTATTGAAGGTCCATTTTTCTTATTCCTTCCTTTATGTCTTTCATCTTTTCTTTTACCGCCTCCCTATTTCTTCAGTACACGACGATAGACACGCTCTGTACTGGCTCATCCTCCCATTGATTATGCTTCTCTAATCAAACACTTCACTGTTGATATAGCTTAGAGTGCTAAACCTCTCCGCAATCCTAAGTGTATGTAAATCCTAACAGTGGGAGGAATCAATCTCTTTCAAGAAATACGATTAACAGCCATCTTCCACAAGCAGTCACACATGTTGTATATACGTGGGAACTTACTGAATTCTGGAGAAATATGAAAGATCAAGTATAAATGTAGAATCCATTTGTTTGATTACAAACTCAAGTCATCTCCTGGGTTGCTGCGACCGAGTGTGATAAAGCGCTGTGTCCTGTCCTAAGGGTCGCTAATTCGCTCCGGGAGTAAGCACGGTCCACACAGCTATGAATTGGTACCAAACTTTACTGTTGGGGAAGTGCCGTGGTTGAGCTGGTGTTTCTCTATGCCCCTAAAGGTCACCCAACCCTATGTGACCCACTTTCTTTTTAGTTCATCACAGTGAGAGTGGTGTGAGATATGGCTATTATTGTTAATATAATAATAATTATGTTTACGATTGAATTAGTCTTACAGAGAGAACTATTCACATATATTACCAAGTTTTGTATTAATTACGTAGGACTCTTGCTTTCACTACAGAAAATCCCTTACCTACAATAGCTGCTCTCAGCAGTACAGTATATTAATTGACCTCACTCAGCCAGTACTTATATATCCGTGTGGTTATCTCTTTACTTATCAATCTACGTAGTTAGTCTTAACAATAGTACTATGCATCTCCATTAATATATGTAACGACTGATGCAGCCATTTACTTCCATATAAATACTTTTCTTCTATTAACATTTGGTAAACAAGAGCCAGACAACCTATGTGACCAGTCGATGAGAGACGACTGTACAAAGCTCTAGGAAGATTAATGAAATGAAACGAAATCCACCCAAAGTAGATGTGACTGTTCCTAAAAGAGACACAAAACTTGAAGGATCCATAAGTCTCTCTTTCCTTCTTATAGCGACACAACTCAAGAACTGTTTTATGATTCTCGTTTTTTTTTTGACGTACATAAAAAGACCCGAGATAAAACCCACCTTACCTCTTACTCAGGCGGCCGAGCTTCAGTAAATTGACTTAAAATTATGGCAAAGGGGATTTTTTTCTCCTCACTGTATATACGTCTAAGGAAAATCATTCTTCCACATCCCTGAAAAGTACTCGTAGGAGCTTCTGCACCCTCAGCATCTATCTGTCTGTCTGTCTGTCTGTCTGTCTCTGTGGATACCAACACTTCGTTATTCGGTTAAGAGCTCTTGTGGTCTCTCTCTCTCTCTCTCAAGATGGCGCTGCTCTCCACCATTCTACGTAAAAACACTATAGGGTTTTCTCCTCCACCCTGATTATCTCTCTCTGTCTCTTCCCCGGATAGAATCTCCATCACGAGGGTCCCTCCCTACATCTTTCCTATCTCTAGACTATCCTCTCCAAGTCTCCCCCTCCCCCACCATCTACTCTTACCTACCCCTCACCCTCCCTTCCCTTCCCTTCCCCTCCTAATTCCCCCTTCCCTTCCCTTCCCTTCCCTCCCTCCTTCCTTTCCCTTCCTCCCTCCCTTCCCTTTCCCTCCCATTTCCCCCTCTCTCCCCTTTCTCCCTCCCTTCCCCGGCCTCGCCCCCTTCCCCGAGATCAGGGGTTCTCAACCAGGGGGGAATTTCCCCCCTCAGGTTTTCAGGGGGGGAGGAAACTGATACTAATATGGAAAAAATAAAGGATTTTCAGTATTATATGCATATTATTTGGAATGCACTTTTTGAGGCAGACAATCTTGGAAAGGAGGGGGGAATGACACTCTGACATATGGTGAAAGAGGTGCATGGGGCAAACAAGGTTGAGAACCACTGCCCTAGATCCTCTTACCACCATCACATCACCTTCAAGCCATCCTCCGCTGCTAGATCCACCGCCTCGAGTTTTCTCATGAAGACTCGCGTGAAAGTGTGATTTTAGGAAGTTCACATTCGATGAAGATTTGCGTGAAAACTTAAATCTCGGCGAGTGGGAAGACTCCGTGGAGATTCGCATGGAAATTTTTACTGTTGGGGTGAAGATTTGATGGAGACGCCCTTGAGAGTCGTCCTGTAGAGGCGGAGTTCTGTGGTTCTTCTATAGGCTTTGAGGATGTATTGGAATGTAAACGTTAGACTCGAGAGATATGGCTTGTGGTACACGTAAGGCTCACATGGAGGTCTTATTCCTCAAGCGGAGAGCAAGTGAAAAAAAAATTATATAATAATGAATTAGGAGACGGAATTTGTACATAGGATTCATAGAGAATCAAATTTGATGGAAATTCATTTTAGAGGTGAAGATTCTGACGAGACCTGAGGTATGTATATACATGTATGAAATCCGTATACAGTTTGAGTCTTGAGGCGGAAGGTGTGTGGCTGTCAAGAGTAATATGGAAATTTTATTTGAGTTTAATTTGGAGAAGGAGGTGGCATGCCACTTATGGATAAATAGATTGAAAATAATGAAGTAACAGGGAAAAGTAGAGAGATAACAGAAAGAATGGAGCAGTCATAGTAACATTAGTGACTTTGGAGTGATGGATATTTTAGGAAGTTCAGGAAAATGTCGCTTAAAGACCAGAGAGCTTCTAACCTTGTCCAGAGTAAACAGTGTCCCTGTGTAAAATTCCTATCTCTGAGTCTTCTTGAAACTCGCCACAGATTTGTAAATGCTATGGTTGAAGCACAATATGTAACACCTCCTCACGCACACACACACACACACACACACACACACATACCATCCTTGACACCGGCTCCTCCTAACACCCGAGCATCCAGCCCATACGAGCACGAACTCATCGCTATAAGAACAGCCCAGTCCCAACCATTGTAAAAATTATCAATAACTTATAATTAAACAGTGTATTCACTCCCAGTCAATCTTACAGGTACCTTTTTGCACTGTTACTATGTTGAAATGCCCTGTAGTATGACCTTCTCCCCACCTAGTTATTTTATATCATATTTGTATCACTTATGTTACTTGTATATTATTTGTCAATCAAGAGACCCATTCCCCAATTATGTAACTGTATATTTTCAGCCTTCCGGCTGCCATGGTCTTTCAATAAACTGTTTATTATTATTATTATTATTATTACACACACACACACACACACACACACATCAATATTTCAGGTTAATAGGAATCATAAAGGTAATAAAATGTACAAGCCAACTATACGTGACTTTTAAGACTCATATTCTCTTTTTCTCATTTTTTCTTATCTAGTCTGGCCATTGTCTGGTGACATTTCATAACTCCCTCATCTATTGTGGCCTCTGACTGGAGTGTCCTTCAAGGTCCACACCGCCAGTAACAATAGACCTTATGGCATTAGCTCACTAAGACAAAATACCCTCAACTTTACACTCGAGTATGTCCAGTGCACAAACAGCCTTTGGAGGCAATGATGGAAAGGTGATTTTTCTAAATACTAGTTCTATTTACTTCCTGCCAGCTATGCTGAAGGCAGGATATCTGCAGCAAACTCAGTATTAAACCTTGTGGCACATGGCAATAAGGAATAAATGACCCATAACGTTACAGAAGAAAATAGACACTATGGCACCAGATGCGCGCGCTATTGAAGGATTGACAGAGAGGTGATTTTCTAGATACAAATAGGTTTAGAGTGCAGGAGGCTCCAGCCAGACAAATAATAAAGCTTCTGGCATGAGGTAATAAGATTGAAAATACTTGGCAACGACACAGAAGGGCGTATACTGCCTAACAGATCGCCGTCAGATATCATGTTGGAGGGACGGTTTTCTGGATATATTGAAGTGCTGATATAAGCTCCAAGTGCAGGATCTCTCCCGTATGTCCTTGAGAATGATGGCAGTCTAGACTTTGTGTCTGAATGAGAGAATTTTGGCTCACAGTAACAGCTCTCATGATCACTGGGCTTGTATTCAAATCACTTTTCACGACGCTGTTTTGAATGGCTCGTTGTACAGTCAATGTTTCATGCATACATTGTGTCATGTGTGGATGGTAAGTGAACGAGTTCTGACAGTTATTAATGTTCCGAGGCAGACAATCGATAGTCAGGATACTACTCTGACTCCTTTGTAAATATAACAGCCTCGGGTTTAAACTGTTATGTCGCAGATTCTTTGTGGAAAAAGAAATACAGAGAGCGAGCGAGATAGAGAGACAGAGCTATATTAATCGTTCTTTACTATAATAGCGAAGTAAAAATTAAAAAAAGGCCCGAAAAATGTTGTAAGATGAGAGAGAGAGAGATTTTTAAAACAACGCTTAAAAATATAAAATAACTGACCGTGTATACACTTCATCATCCACAATTAACTTTGATGTCCGCAGAGCAAATAAAGTAATTAATCTCTTGGTTCTGTAAGAGGATTCTGGTCGAGCGAGATAGAGAAAAGACAGATAAATAGATAGAAAAAAAAAGAGGAATACGGAGAGGTAGAGACAGATAGATAAAAAGACAGACAGATAAACGGAGAGAGAGACAGACAAATACATAAACAGCCAGACAGACACAGACAGAGACAAAGAGAGATTGAGATAAAACTTGGGTCAGTGACTAACTCTTGTTCCCCCTTACAAGAGGTCAGTGATGCTTGGTCTCAGTACAGTGTTGAGTCTCTCTCTCTCTCTCTCTCTCTCTCTCTCTCTCTCTCTCTCTCTCTCTCTCTCTCTCTCACCGTATACACACACACTAAACTTCTCATTTCCGGCTTCTATCTCTCACGCTTCTGGGAGACAACAACATAGTGGATGGCTTGTCAGTTTATCTCTCTCGTTCTCTCTCTTTCTTTATATCTTTCTACCGTGATTTAGATGCCGGTTTTCCCCCTCGTGTCTTTGGGAAATAGAGCAGAACTTAGGACATTTTTCCGCATTATCCATCTTGTGTGAAAGTCCCGCTCTCCACCACACAGCCCCTGGAGCCGGATGTATAGTGACTCGTACTCAAAATTTCTGTCCTCAACTGTACCTGTAAGAGTACACCTAACTACTACACTTAACGACACAAAAGGCTGAGTCTCAAGGGATTCGTAAGCTAAGAGTCTCTATCTAGTTGGAGTTTTGAGAACGCGTCTAAATGGTTCGCGGAAATATGGATTTGTAAATACGGATTCTCAAAGATTCTTGATTTGAATTATCTACTGGTCCCCTCCCTCCACCTTCCCAAATTACAAGTGTGAGGAAAAAAACTAACTTGCTCACTTAAAGCCACGACGCTGCCAAATCTGTGTCCAAATTACACTGAAATTCTGTAATAAATAGATGAGTCTCCCCCCAACACCAAGACTTACATTTACTGAAACATTTTATAACGCATGAATCTCTTGAGAATTCGGCCCGAAGGTGTGTCTACCGATGTTACCTGAAGCGTTAATAGTGAAGTAGTTCAGAGTGTCAGGAGAGTTAATCAAGTGTAGATGAGGATGGATTGGCTACTGAATTAAGAACCTTTCCTGCTTGTATTATTCTTATTACTATTATTATTATTATTATTATTATTATTATTATTATTATTATTATTATTATTATTATTATTATTATTATTATTTTACAAAAGGAAATTGAGATAGAGTATATAAGAGGGTTTATCACTACCTTACGTGTTTGTTGATTTCCCTCTGATTTTGTTAGGTGGCGCCGAGTTATTGCAGTATATTGTTCATTTGTTTATATGTGTCATTCTCAACTACCAGTCCGATCAGAGTGCCATCTTTAGGGCTGAGGGCTGGCGACCACCTCCCACCTTTCCATGAATTTTTTGGGGGGTGAATTTTTATTACAATGTTTTATTATTTATTATTATTATTATTTTTTTTTTTGACCATCGTTCCCCTCTGGTCTTTAACTTTACTCTTTAATATTTCTTGGAATTATTGCATCATCTGTGATTATGTGGCCAAATTGTATATTTTTTTTCTTCTATATATAAATTTCCAATAGTGGTCTCTAAATGGTGCAAAAAAGGTAGATTTAAATTGATGTGACATTGTGAAAAGTGAGTAAAATGACTCCTAAGAGAACAGAATAAAGTTAATATAAGTGAAAGTGAACAAATATAAGTGGAAAGTGAACAAATATAAGTGAAAATGAATAAATATAAGTAGAAATGAACCAAGTTGATATAAGTGGTAGTGAACAAATAGATAAGTGGATCTGAGAAAAGTCGATATAAGTGGAGATGAATAAAGTGAATACAAGTGCAAAATAATACAAAGATAAAATAAGTGGAAGTGAACAAAGTTGATGGAAAAGTGGACCGAGTTGATACGAGTGTAACCAAAGAACAAAAATATCTCTACCATAGTGAACAGATAGAACAAAGAAATGGGCTTCTAATCAGGTAGTTGAACAGACATGTTGAACAAATGTTTACAAAATTGCATATGAATGAATATTTTGAATCAACTGGGCGAGGTGGAGAAGTGAATCTCGATAAAGAGAATGGAAGAGAAATTAGCCACCGTAAATTGGTATGTGAATAAAGATGAATTAATGAATCTAAATTGACTCATTGAAAAACGAAGCAGTGGGTGAACCTTGTCTCGTTAAAGTGAGTGTAAATATGAACACTAAAATAAAGTGCATACAATTTCGTCTCATAATCGAAGTTAGTAAAGACTGAATGACATCAATTGATTCATTTTCAAGTATGTAAATGTAAATATAAACAAAGTGACTGTAAACAACAAACAAGTGTAGACAAAGTGTATTTAAGGAAAGACTGTAAACGAAGAAAATGGCAAGAAAAAAAAGTGGACAAAGTATAAGATGATGTAAATTGAATGAAAGTGAATGTTAGTCACTTTACTGTATAATGTGACGGTATATGACAGCGTGGTTATACAACGATGTGCGAAGATGTGACAAAATTAAGTGAATAACGCTGAGATTATTGGATTTAAGTGGTATAAATTAGAGCTAAGCTAAGACAAAGCTACTGACTTTTATTGGGGTTTTGTTCCATTTAAATTCATTGAGTTTTGTTTCATTTAAATTCATTGAGTTTTGTTTCATTTAAATTCACTGAGTTTTGTACCATCTGATTTCACTGAGTTTTGTACCATCTGATTTCACTGAGTTTTGTACCATTTAATTTCACTGAGTTTTGTTCCATTTAAATTCACTGAGATTTGTACCATCTGAGTTCACTGAGTTTTGTACCATTTAATTTCACCGATAGAGTCAGAAACAGCATTGTAGGTAGATGGGTGATATAACATAGATCCCGCTCCATCACACACTGTATATTCTGTACAGCGCGAGTGTGAAGTAATATGTTCCCGGGTTTGAACCATTTGACACACGCTTGTATAGTCTGGGTATCGCTTCCACCATAATCCGCCAGGTTTCATTCTCTTACTATGGTTATCGTTGTCGATGATCAATCCCCACTTAAACTATAATGCTCTATCATGGTAAGGTATCCGGTACTTACTTTTAGATGCTCTCGCTCAACAATACTGATATGACTAGATAGTACAGCCGGTCCTCTCAGCCTCCGCAAGATGGAGAGAGTTTAATACTTAGGCCTACCTTACCTCAAGTCTCTATAAAATAAACCTGTCGTTCTCTCCACCTTACCTCAGCGTAATGATATATATTATAAAGGCGTCATTACTCATTCGTATGGCCCTGTTATACCCGAAAGCTTCTTCTTCTTCTTCTTCTTCTTCTTCTTCTTCTTCTTCTTCTTCTTCTTCTTAGCATTAGTGAAGTAACATATAAAACACTATATGGCTTTTAAGGAACACGTCATTGTACATCACTTGCAACAGTTAAGTACAGTACTCTTAACATAACAAGAGTGGCACTACAGGTTGAAGGCGACCTAATGATTGTTTAAGGCACCTGTGATAAGGTTGTTATTGGCACTGTTCATTACTTTGGCCACGAACTTTTTTTTTTATATGGTGATAGTTAATTATTCCAGTTACTCCGTTTCTTAGAGTTGTACTATTGACAGTTGATTCCTGGATGAAGTTTCAGACACCCAAGTTGCCGCAGGGAAATAGAACAGCTGGGAGGAAGTGGGTCTCTCTCTCTCTCTCTCTCTCTCTCTCTCTCTCTCTCTCTCTCTCTCTCTCTCTCTCTCTCTCTCTCTCTCTCTCTCTCTCTCTCTCTCTCTCTGTATGACCTAAGCTTATATGGTTGGATGGTTGAAGATTATAAATTGATCGTGTGTGTGTGTGTGTGTGTGTGTGTGTGTGTGTGTGTGTGTGTGTGTGTGTGTGTGTGTGTGTGTGTGTGTGTGTGTAGACCTTCACGGCTATACGTACAAATTTAAGTACGTTTTTGCACTTTGTTATTTTATGTCTTTTATCTGTCTTGCTCCATAATATGATCTTAGGGCGTCTTGTAATGTTTAGTAGCATCATTGGGAAGTGTGTTATGGGAGTGTATCAATCCTACACGGAGGGAATGACTGAGCGATATACTAAGAGGGGGTCACCCGGACGACCGAGATAAACCACCAAAAATAGAAAATTACCTCACAGCTGCATCGACTTTACGACAATTTCCAAGATTATACTGGCTCTTACGTCACGAGTAATGATAAGAATAGTGTAATTTTCCACTGAGAGTCAAGCGAATTGATGCAAATTCTGTATTTACAAGGGCAGTAATAACAGTTCCACAGGGAGTATTAATATTACAGTTAGGGGTCTGGATGACGACAACACCCCATAGTAAAGCGTGAGTCTCTTGAGGGATAAATGAGAAGTGAGGAAGGAGCACCTGACAGCCTTGTGGTTTACCTATGAGGAGAGAAACACAACCATGGTTACATTAACTACCTAGAGTCATGAAGTTTATAATGTATTTAATGTATATATTTCGAGAAGTAGTGTAGCATAAGGGTGGTACAGCACCTCACCATAACATTGATATTATAAGTAACTATTTAGACTCTATCTGACTCCTTTTAACCCAACTTCATGTACAGTAGCTAAAACAACTATCTGTGCATACTTTGTGGGAAACAATATGAGACCATGGACGATATGAAGGCTGTCACTAGTCACATGTAAAATTTCGGAACATATCGACCCCCGCCTGCACAGATAGTTGTTTTAGTTACTTTACAGTACGCGTGACAATGGGATCACATCGTCTCATAATCATCCCGAACACTTGACTTAACGTGAAATAATTATTTAATTCTCGCTGTGTACGTGACAGAATTATTTTGTTCTTGTTGTGTAAATAAAATGTTCTAACCATCTTGCCACTGACAGTCGACAAACACAGGAAGCTGGATAGGTTGTTTTTCAATAGCCACCTCAGCTAATCTCAGCTCCTAGTCGTTTATTGTTTCGATTCTCTTGTTTTCGTGGCGGCACTCTGAGTTTATAACACAGGACGTCTGTCTCTAACGCATTTCCACATAGAATATTGAGGGATAGCGTAGGTATAAAGTATAAACGGGTAGAAATACAAAAAAAAGAGAAACAAATGACGTCCAATACCGAACCCGGAAGAGGACCTTATTACCAAGATTGCTCTATACATTAATTCCAATTCCTATTCGTGATGACAGAACCAACGCTTAAGAGTTAACCCAATAAAGCACACTAAACGTTATGTCAACCCAGCAGCTGAAAACCATTTCGATCTGTATTTGAAACGAACTTTTCCCGCAGTAAAAACTCTCCAGGTAATGAAATTCTGGGGAGTGCAACTTGTGCGAGGCAAATAGGCTTACCTCGCGGCTAATGGCTGGTGTCTGGGAGCTGACGGCGAACTGGAGGTCGACGGACAGCACTGCCTCCTGTTTATGGTGTCTAAAGGAGAACACACACACACACACACACACACACACACACACACACACACACACACACTGTAAGTGGCCAGGAGACGAAAAGACAAAATAAATGAACTAAGGTAGAATTATTGACTCTGTAGACATAAGAATATTTCACCATGGTAACCAACCCACTTGCATGATTACAAAATACGTTTTCCTTAAAATTCTGTCGTGTTTAATCTTGGGTTAAAGGATAATCAAAGCAACATATCGAAATTACTTCCTTTCATAGATAACTGGATTCACGATTGGTACATTCCAGCATGTAATTAGTCAGAATACATACAAAATGCACTAATAAGGCTGCGACCAGTTCATTAGCCACCTGTCTCCAGTGAGGTATGCAATTAATTAAGGACGTTGTTATGAGAACCTACAACTAGACCTGGTAATGGCTTTATCATAACGATGAATATTAACTGTTAATGCTCTGAATAAAGCGAATACTGTTTTCCGGGGCTGTGACCACGGTACGGTACGTCCAGCAGGGCAGCAAGACGACGGGTGTTCCTGTCGTGTTTACGTTTGTTTTATCCTCATTTGTCAGTACTTGTATTAATTAAGGATACAGTATTAATGATTACTTTCACTGCTATCACCGATACTAGTACTATTAGTCTATTAGTATGCTACTACTACTACTACTACTTTTTTTTAATTGGCCTCCATCCTCCCCTAATAGCCATACCTTCGCCACCATTTTATTACCTTAAAATGAAATATCCTAATATATTAGTTGCTATCCTAGCTGTGTTGAGTTAGTTGAGCCGCAGATCTATGCAGCATTCAGTGACTGTTGCCTCATAGTCAATATCTGCACCTATTGTTGGCTTTGGGGCCGATGCTATCGTTACCCTGAAGCAGAGCAAAGCCGACCGAAGGGGAGAGAAGGATAGTCGACATCTCATCCAGGCTGTAACATAACTTCTGGGCTGCTGCTTTTGTTCGGATAGCACCTCCACGAGTCTGGCGTAGAAGCATCTTGCACTTGGTCCCATCCCACCAGAGGTTGTGAACACTAGAGGAGTGAAGCTGCCTTGATCAACGTTCTGAATTCTCTCCCCGTATGCCCTTATCTTGTCGTTCTCGTTCCTCCTGTGTGCAGCATCGAGAGCTAAGTTACGGTGACATGCAGCCATGGGATCAAAAATTCTGATGTCGAAGAAGGCTCGCTGTCCCTGCGTCCAGAATCCTCGAGCGCTGACGTCAACACGGGCTTCGTTGGATGTGTTTGAAGTCCTATGTCGGAAATTCTCACCGTCCAATGAAAGGAGGGTCGGTTCTACCCTGACATCCCGGCAGATTTCCTTCAACATATTTGCTGTGAGATCCCTTACTTCGTCATGCCTCATGCACATGAAGCCCCCTTTCTTGCACACCATGGCGTGATCGACTTCATAGGAAGAGCCTACTACTACTACTACTTTTTTTTTTCAAACTACTACTACTACTACTAGTAGTACTACCACCACCAATAATAATAATGTAGAAAAAAGTTACTATATTTTATCCTTTTATTCTTTTTCATAAATACCATTTTTCCCTCTCAACTACTTTATTCTTTTTCCCTACTTATAATTTTTTTTCCCTTTCCTTGGTTTAGGTAATGGAGAGCTTCCATTTGTCTTGTGCGTTTTGCCCCCGGTGCAATATTTCTCCCACCAGTAATTTAAGCTATCTACATCACGGCCGGGAACATTACTGCCCACACCAGACGCCTGCAAAAATATATGTCCTCGTAGGGTTTACTTTCTGAGTTATTATCAAAAGATTTGCTTTTATTTTTTTATTATTATTTTTACATTCGGTTTCTTTCCTCTTTATTTCATGTTGTTTAATATAGTTTTTCTTATAGTTATTCGATTTGTTGTTTTCTTTAATTTTTTTTATTCGTTATGCGATGCCTTTGTTTACGTCTTTGCTCATCTTGTCATCCGATATTGTTTACCTCTCTGCCTGCCCCCTGGTGTGATCCGATACTGCTGTTTACTCTTCTCTCTGTTTACCGCTATCCAACACTGTTGTTTACTTCTGTTTACTGTTACCTGACATTGTTGTTTACTTCTCTTTCTTTACTGTTATCATACACTCGTTTAGTTCTCTGTTTACCGTTATCTTACACTTGTTTACTTCTCTCTGTTTACCATTATCGGACACTGTTGCTTACCTGTTTACCGTGATCTGGCCCGTGTTTACTTCTCTCTGTTTACCGTTATCGGATACTGTTGTTTCCCATAGGTAATCACCCTTTAATCTCTCTTGTTATCTTCTAAGTTTATTTCCTGTCCACCTTGTAACTTTCTCCCTCACTCCCTCTCATTAACACACCTGTCTATCCCCGTAATACACCTGTTCTTACCTTAATGCTTTCTCTCCCTCTCTCCTCTCTCCCTCCCTCTCATTAACACACCTGTCTATCCCCGTAATACACCTGTTCTTACCTTAATGCTTTAACACACCTCTCCCCGTAATACACCTCTACCTAAATACTCTCTCACTCCCTCTCATTAACACACCTGTCTATCCCCGTAATTCACCTGTTCTTACCTTAATACTTTCTCTCCCTCTATCCTCTCTCCCTCCCTCTCACTAACACACCTGTCCATCCCCGTAATACACCTGTTCTTACCTTAAGACTTTCTCTCCCTCCCTCCTCTTCCCCTCCCTTCTCTCCTTCTCTCCCCCTACTCCTCTTCCCTTCTACTCTCCTTCCCTTCAACTCACCCTCCTACTCTCCCTCCCTCCTTGACTACCTGTCCTCCTCACCTCAGCTCTTCTCAACAACACCCAACAACACTTGCCTGCCAGCCATCCACACAGAGAGAGTCTCCGGTGACTTGCCCTCCTTAGAAACATCCATTTTAGTTCACCTCGTCTTTTCTGGTGGGAGAAAATCAAAGGGCCGGGAGTCACGCACTTGATGTCCGATCTTAATAAGCCGGTAAGCTGGTCCAAGTTGCTCTTTTTTTTCTTTAAGTGTTGTGTGAGGAGGTACAGTTACGTTCAGATGGTCAGTGTGAAAGACTAACTGGGAAACTGGTTGAGTGAGAAGAAGAGGGTAATTATAGCGGTAGAAAGTGCGAGTTTATGAGAAGAAAACTGTTAGGTTCTTTGGGTTCAGAGAAAATGTGTGTGTGTATGTGTGTGTGTGTGTGTTAATATGTATCACTGACAGGAATTTTAGAGTCTGGCTATTCCCAGAGAGACACTGAAACATATGTCCTGTGGGGGGGGACTTGGAATATTTCGAGGAACAATTTAAAAGACGTAGCTCAAGGAGAGTGAAATTAATGAGGATGTTTTCCAAAGGATCCTGGACCACGTGTTGACTCATGCACTGAAGAGAATGGTGGAGCAGGGAAGATATTTATGTGTATCATTGTCTCTCTCTCTCTCTCTCTCTCTCTCTCTCTCTCTCTCTCTCTCTCTCTCTCTCTCTCTCTCTCTCTCTCTCTCTCTCTCTCTCTCTCTTCATTCCTCTGTACGCCGTCTCTCAGCATCACATTCCTTTCCTTCCATCACCCGTTTTCAGCTCCGACCTTCGCTTACGCCTTGTCCTTGAGCCGGACTGGAGCAGGCCCTGAGAGCTGTCAGTGGGTGGGGGGTGAGGCGGGGGTAGACTGGAGGACCTACCCGACGGTGACCTGACCCTTTAGGTATAGATTTCTTGTAGTGTCCAGAGATTCCTAGAACTACGTACTTTAATTTACTGTCACCTAATTGTTGATATATAAAGTTTCTTTGTGTAATATTGATGTTTTTTTGTGGAGGGGAGGAGGGACGTTGGCTCTTTCTTTGCCGTAGTTTATGTGAGCAGTAAATTGGGCGCTCTTTCACATCTTGTCCGAGCAGGTGAAATATTTGACTTAAGATCCTTTGAGGTTTCAGTTACCTATCGACCTCTCTCGCTCTCTGCCCGCGACTTGACCTTAAAGCCTTTCTCACCTGAACTCTCTTTTGGCTTTGACTCTGGTAGACGTTTGCTTTTTGTTTATGAGTTGTCCTTTACGTTAAACTCTATTCAGGAGCCTTACTCAGAAGTCTCACATTCACGCTGGTTAGAAGCTCACCTATACTACTCAGAGGCTTCACCTAGGCTCTATAATCAAAAGCTTCAGCTAGGCACTACTCAGAAGCTTCACCTAGGCTCTACCGATAAGCATTATTTTAGACTCGTTACTCGAAAGCCTCGGCTCATATCAGACTCCCAACCTATCGGCTCCTATCAGACTCCCAACCTATTGTAGAGTATTTACTAAGGAAAATCTCACATAAACTCTTGAATTAACTAAGACTCGACTCTTTAAGGCTCCTAACACCAAGACTACTTCTAGAGACTCTCCCTCCTCCCACCTCCTCTCCCCCTTACTTAACCTCCCCGACACACTTCTCAGATTCTACACTTAAGGTACTCCACTTAGATTTTATCACTTGGAGTACTTAACGTTCTTATGTGAAAAGGATATTCATTTAGTGGACGATGACGATGCAATATTCCTCACGGGTGGAAAAATAACGAAATACAAAAAAAGATCTAGTGTTTTTGGTCTGTGAAAATGACATCACCAGAAGTAGATGGTTGTGTTGTGTGTCCGGTGTATGATAGCTGATAGCCCTTATAATCCAGCAGACAGTTGAATGATGTCCTTATAATCCAGCAGACAGTTGAATGATGTCCTTATAATCCAGCAGACAGTTGAATGATGTCCTTATAATCTAGCAGACAGTTGAATGACGTCCTTATAATCCAGCAGACAGTTGAATGATGTCCTTATAATCCAGCAGACAGTTGAATGATGTCCTTATAATCTAGCAGACAGTTGAATGAAGCCCTTATAATCCAGCAGACAGTTAAATGATGTCCTTATAATCTAGCAGACAGTTGAATGAAGTCCTTATTATCCAGCAGACAGTTGAATGAAGCCCTTGTAATCCAACAGAAAATTGAATGATGTCCTTATAATCCAGCAGACAGCAACATTCTTCCAACATTCCACATTATTTGCCCGGCAGACATCCTGTCCTGCGGGAGGATCAACAAATAATCGTCACCTGTTGGATTTAATCGTAGGTGTTGGGTCTGTCTGTCTGTATATCACACACACACACACACACGTACAGTACATACATACATACATACATACATACATACATACATACATGTCCGTTCTGGAGAGGAGGATAGCTCGAAAGAACAATAAATTGATAATTATAGAAGACGAGTGAGAGGAGAGAGATAACAATGACGAGAAAATAAAGACGGAAATAAGTTAGTAGTAAACGGAGGAAGATTTATAAATATGGAAAGAATTAAAACGTGTAAAGTTAAATGAAAAGTCATTTATCACTTGACGGGAGGTGGAGGGAGAGGAGATTCTTTGAGGAAAATGTTAGTCTTGGAAGAAGGAATAAGATGCATGGTGAGAGCAGAATTAGGTCGGGAATATATAGTCGACAGTAAGAATTCAAGAGAAGGAGAATAGGAATGGGAGATAAAGTGATAGAATGAGAGATAGAGAGAGAGTTAAGGAAAGAAGGATAGAGAGAATGACAGATTGAGTGAAGGAGAGAAAGATAGGGAAGATGTTTAGTTTAACAAATTTATTGGCAGAGCTTGTAGTACAGTTTGCCTATTCTGAGTAATTCAGTCAGGTCTTGACACTGAGGGTGGTATCACTTCTCACTGTCACGCAGGACAGAGGTTCACACACAAAGAAATACATCATATTCATTAACAGCTATAAATGTATAGAGGTCAGGTTCATATGGATAATGTCACTGTTCACTGCCATACAGGACAGAGGTTCGTACACAAAGAATGCATCATATTCATTGACACTATATATAGGTCAGATTCATGTGGGTAATGCCACTGTTCACTGCCACGCAGGACAGAGGTTCGTACACAAAGAAGGAAATACATCACATTCACCAGCAGCATATATAGGTCAGTGGATCACATACATTGGAGTCATAGTCTAATTGAAGACTAATCAGTGTGGGCTAGCAAATTTGGGATAAACAGCAAGAATGTCCTCAAGCACACCTGATTCAATGAAGTAATTACATAGTTCAAGATACAGTAAGTCAGGTGGCCTGAAGTCTTTGATAGTGTCACATTCAATAATATAGTGTTCAAGTGTATGCTTTAAAGGTTTATCACAAAGTTTACATGCTGAGTGTTCCGGTATGGGTACAGCGTTAGTAACTTGCCAGATGTGTCTGTATCCTAGCCTAATTCTGGCCACGACTACATCACATTGTCTGGTTCTGTCCTTATGCTGGCCATACCGGTACCTCTTGTCACAAAATTTGTCATATTTACTAATGCGGAGACACATAGAGACAGACTATAAAACATAGTTAGGTTTGTGGGGAAATAATAAATGAGTATCGAAAACTCAGGAAAAAGACAAAAAAAGGTGAAAACAAAGCAATTTTTTCTCACATATTGAAGATGAAACAAAACCGGAATTGAACACGACTGAGGTTGACAACGTAATAGTTCCCTGAGGAAGACAGAGACAAAGAGAAAAAATAAATAAAAAAATATTAAAAAAAACAAGAACAAATGCAAAAATAGAGAAGGGTAAAGAGAAACTAAATAAAAGAAAAGAATGTAAAAAAATATATAGAACATGAAGAATTACAGTACAGCGGGTCAGTTGGGTCACAGAAAACGACACCCGAGAGAGAGAGAGAGAGAGAGAGAGAGAGAGAGAGAGAGAGAGAGAGAGATTGGATGTGTCCCTGCATAATACACTTGATATAGTCTTAAGAGTTTTTATTAAATTTGAGCTATTAATTAACATTATTTTAGTGACCTCTGGCTAGTTCTATTGAGAGGAAGGATCCAGTTGTGTGTAGAATACGTCTCCATAACTCAGTGGCTCAATCATGGAGGGTCTAGACATGGCGCTGGAACTAAACTGAGGTTCTGTTTTAGTTTAATTCCTTTATCCATCATCATTAGTATTATATTAAGGCCTCACAGGGTAAATCTTTTAACAGTAGACGAATCTAGGACGCTCCTTGGTAGCCTCGGTGCACAAATTAGAGGTGAGGTGTCAAGGTCGCAGGAGCCCCCGAGTCACCCCTGACTGATGGCAAATTGAAGAAACTGGTCGAGTGGGAAATTAAAGGAAAGAGGAGGAGGAAAGCTGAACCAGAAGGTGAAGAGGCTGACGCTGGGGATGTCTTGTGTGTGTGTGTGGAGAGGAGAGAACAACAACAAGAAACAGCCCTGTAGGACAATCACCTGAGGTCTATCTTCCTCTTCCTCCATGCAACATAAATAACTCCCACTTTTCCTTCCTCTTCACAAATCACAGCTACTTTCCCCTCGTCTCTGCCAGGTGTTTTCACGATGACGCACAAACTCAGATTACTAAGTTTGTGCACCCAGAATAATCCCTGTCAAAGCTGGGTTCAGATTAGTAATCCGATTAGCTAGGAAAATCGCCAGTTTTTGTTGTCTTCACCCACCAAAATCCTCGTCCTTGTCTGCAGTTAGGAAAGTTTAGTGACAATTTTACTTCTGATGTTTTGTTGTTTTGTTGTCATTATCATCGTTTATTGTCCATTTGGCTCTCTTTATTATCTGTTATATGTTATTGTAACTTTATCGTTAGAGGGTTTATTTACAATTTATTCCCTGGAAATATGTCATCGTCTAACAATCTTCGTTTCGTAACACGTGCAATATCACGCTGGTATTGTGTGTTGCCTGAAGGATACTTGAGAGAGAAAGGGGCGATAAAAGATAAAAGGGGAACTAGATAGAAAGATAGAACACATATGCAGACAGAGAGAGCGATTAGTTATATGCTTGGAGGAAAAAAATAAAAGAATTAGCATCGTGTGGAAGAGAAGAGAGTGAGAGACAAACTGAGAGACAGAGAGAAAGTAAGAAAGAAAGAGATAGAGAAAAAGAAAGATTAAGAAAGAAAGATAGAGAAAGGAAAACTTTTTATAATGAATGAAATGTAAGACAAAGGAGATTTATTGAATATTTGTGTGTGTGTGTGTGTGTTGGAATAAAAGTTAGTTATTTTAATGTTATCTTTACGTCTCTCTTTGCGATTTATTTTATCTCGCTCTATCTTCCTCGTTCGTCCACCCTATACTTTCGTCACTTGTACATTTCCTTGATACTTTTTGCCCTCTCTAAGTCTCTTTATCCTTCAACATTCTGATTCTCTCTTGTTTCCTATCTCTGTTACCTTCTATTCTGCGTTTTTGTCTGTCTCTCTCTCTCTCTCTTCTTTATCTCATCTTCATTTTAGTTCTTGGCTCTTATTTTTCTTTTCTTTTTGTTCAATGCTTGTCTCTCTCTCTCTATCTATCTGCCTGTCTTTGTTTTTTGTCTTTTTCTTAACTTTTCCTAACCTCCTCTCTCTCTCTCTCTCTCTCTCTCTCTCTCTCTCTCTCTCTCTCTCTCTCTCTCTCTCTCTCTCTCTCTCTCTCTCTCTCTCTCTCTCTCTCTCTCTCTCTCTCTCTCTCTCTCTCTCCTCTCTCTCTCTCTCTCTCTCTCTCACACACACGCAAAGATGTCCAAGAATAAGCTTTCCCAACCAACCATTTACTCCCTGTCCCAGCAATTGTCGTACTCACAAATCTGCCCCTCTCCTCCTCCCTCCCCTCTCCTCCTCTCCTCTCCTCTCCTCCTCCCTCTCCTCTCCTCTCCTCTCCTCTCCCTCTCCTCTCACATTGCGTTTCTCCTTCACCCCCTTTTCTCCTAATAGCAGTTCCTGCTTCTCCTTCCCCTATCTCATGGCCTTTTCTTCATCCTCGCACCTCCCTACTACCACCGCCCTCTCCTGTCAACTAGCTCCTCCTCCTCCACCCCCCCCTTCTACCCTTTCCTCTCAACTAGCCTGGACGACGCCTCTTCCTCCTCCTCCTCCTCCTCCTCCTCCTCCTCCTCCTCACTACACACCTCCATTTGCCAGAAAGAAAATGCTCTCGTGGTTTACCCCGACAAGCCACATCCTTCTCCCGCATTCATTTCCACTCCCCAGTTCATTATTCCCAATTTATTGTTGTCTTTCCTTGTTTTTCCTTCGTCCGTTCGATTTTTGTTTTGTTCGTTGTATTGTCTTTCTCAAGTTTATCATTATTGTGTTTATGATATTGATGAGTGTCGTTAATCTACCTCTTTATGGATGTATGTATGTATGTATGTATGTATGTATGTATGTATGTATGTATGTATGTATGTATGTATGTATGTATGTATGTATGCATGTATGTATGTATGTATGTATGTATGTTAAGAAAGCTTAAATGTCTTAATTTGGATTATAAATAATAATACTAATAATAATAAACGGTTTATTAATAGAGTTGCAGCCGGTGGCTGAAAATATACAAACTTATATTTGATTTAGACATAATGATATGCGTTGAATACATTTACAGGGCTGTATAGTACATAAATCAGGAGTTGTTTATTATTTTAACAATAGATGGGATGGTGCTATTCTTATATCTATCGGTGCGGGCTCTTATGGGCTGAATTTTGTTGTAGTGGCGGACTGCGTGAGGATGTGGGCGGGGGGTGTGGAAGGAATGTAATAATAATAATAATAATAATAATTAACGGTTTATTGAAAGAGCATGGCAGCCGGAAGGCTGAAAATATACAATTACATAATCGGGGAATGGTTCTCTTGATTTACAAATGATGTACAAGTAACATAAGTAATACAAATATGATATATAATAATTAGGTGTTGATAATTTTTACAATGGTTGGGACTGGGCTGTTCTTGTAGCAATCAGTTCGTGCTCGTATGGGCTGGATGCAGTTGGGCAGGTGTGTGGCCACGTGGTCAGGACAGTAGCTTGGGGCAATGCAGGTGTGCTCCATCCTTCAGGTTAGGTTAGTGTGTGTGTGTGTGTGTGTGTGTGTGTGTGTGTGTGTGTGTGTGTGTGTGTGTGTGGTCATATGAAGTATATTTGCGTGCGTGTCATGTGTTTTTGTTTTTCTTTCGTCTAACTAAATATAGATACTTCAGCCTCTCTCTCTTTCTCTCTCTCTCTCTCTCAACACTGAGTTCAGAGTCAAAACAAACCACTGCTAAGCTTTTGTAAGACGTCACAGTAGAACATTATGGTGGTTGATTAAGGTGGGAGTAAATTAGTAACAGGAAATTGTTGGAAAATCAGATAAATTTGTTTTTAGTCCGTTCGATGGGAATGAGACCTCGACACTCGTCAAGTTGGTTGACGTTTAATATGTTCGAGGCTTCAGCATCCTGTCACCCGGCACTCCCACGCAGAGGGGTGGAGACACCTGTTTCTGTACGTTTGTTTGTGTGCGGATAATAATGTGTGTGTGTGTGTGTGTGTGTGTGTGTGTGTGTGTGTGTGTGTGTGTGTGTGTGTGTGTGTGTGTGTGTGTGTGTGTGTGTGTGTGAATAATAATGCATGTATCTACGAGTAAGTGTGTAAGTTTCTGTGTTTAAGTAATCATTCTGAAACTTCATTTAATTAGTACCTATTTTCGTATAAATATCTGGAGATTTTGGATAATGTATGAAATAAATAGAAAATAAGAAAGCAGGAGAGAGAGATTCTCTAATACTTCTCCTTTTAAAAGTTTAATATTTCTCTAAATAATTCTCAGTATTCCTGACCCTCCATTAGCCAATCCATCAGAGTTTTTCTGAGGGGCCGTCCGCAAATGATGGTAAAACACTACTTGATTTTCCCTTGTACTAAAAGATGAGGCGTAAAATTGAATACGTTTACCGCTCCCTGAAGTGGAATCGCAGTATCATAAGTATCAAAATATTATGGAACACTGCTGCTTAGTTCGTCAGCTGTTTACTATAGATAAACTGATCGAGTAAAACGAGTATTGGTATGGCAACACTGATGAAGAACGAGGCTTGTGTTTGTGTTGGCAACTCTGACGCCTGTTTGTTAATAACATATTGTACTGACCTCAAAAATAAAGTTATAATATCCGTTTCAAATGATAGTTAATTTTGTATTTATTTTATTTTATTTTTCGTAAATGTCTAATAGTAAAAAGGAGAGTAAACTTTCTCTCATTGGGAAAGTTGTTTACGACCATCGATTTCAACCTTTCTTCACTCTGGCTTGGCTTGGTTCCTGACCCTACCAAACATCATTCTGTCCTGCTTAATATTTATCGCGACGCATCTGTTGAAATTCAGAGATTTTTTTCATAAACCTATCAATTGCCACATGTTGTTTGTTATAAGCTTCTGCTGCTGGTGAGAATATCTACCTAGGAAGTAAGGGAAAGGGAAGGATATTGTGGGTTACGTGAGGCAGGCCAGCTGAGGCAACAGAAGGAGCCATATTTGTGACCACCTGCTGCGGATACTAAACCCCTTCCACAATTTCGTCGTTTTCATCCACGAATTTAATACTCCTACCATGAACTGGATATATATTTACAGTACCCGGATATATCTTCCTTATACTGTAGAGAGAGAGAGAGAGAGAGAGAGAGAGAGAGAGAGAGAGAGGGCAACACCGTACTCTAGATGTGAAGTTAAAATTTATTATCACTTTTCGTCTCACTTGTGTTATTTATATATTCTTAATTTATTTTCCATAATGTAATGTACTGAAGAGAAGAATCTCGTAATGGTTGCAGCCAAATAACTAAACATTTCATCGGTGGAGAGAGGGAGGTGGATGTGTGGAGTGTTTGTAAAAATAAGTATAATAATAATAATTAACGGTTTATTGAAAAAGTTCTGCAGCCCGAAGGCTGAAAATATACATTGGACATAAATGACTTATTACATACATTGGTGGTTTAACAAAAGCCTTCATTAAAGAAAGGTAAAGGAACATACAGTGAACATACAGATTAATGTAGGATTGTACGTGTTGAACAGCAAACACGTAGTGTAGTAACTCCCTCACAGATGGTGTTATGAGGGTCCTCACGTGGTGTAGTAATTCCCTCACAGATGGTGTTATTAGGGACCTGACGTGGTGTGGTAATTCCCTCACAGATGGTGTTATGAGGGACCTGACGTGGTGTAGTAATTCCCTCACAGATGGTGTTATGAGGGGGCCTCACGTGGTGTAGTAATTCCTTCACAGATGGTGTTATGAGGGTCCTCACGTGGTGTAGTAATTCCCTCACAGATGGTGTGATGAGGGACTTGACGTGGTGTAGTAATTCCCTCACATATTGTGTTATGAGGGACATGTGGTGTAGTAATTCCCTCACAGATGGTGTTATATGAGTGAGGTTTGGTCCCAGGCCTTCCTATCGTAGACGGATTAACACATCGCTGGTTATCACGGGCCGTTATCACTGGGTACCTAGGACCTCACTGTGTGAAGGTTAACTTGGGTGCGACTGTTACTGTTGAGTTGTTCTCACTGACTTAAGCACTGTTCACCACTGTTCACCTCTGTTTAACACTGGTTCCATTCCTTTCCTAAATGAAATTGTAACTTCTGGCGAGAACTTGTTGATATTCCGGTGGGGAGGAGGGTTCAGGGGAGGGGGTTGGTATGGGCCAACTTAACAGTTGACCTGGCTGCTCCAAGAGGAGCGCCAGGTACGTCTTGACCCTTCGGTGGTCAAGGATGTAGACAAGGATGTTTGTGTGTATATGTGCGTGTGTGACGATGTCGATACTCATGAACTTGTCTACATTCACCTGTGTGTGTGTGTGTGTGTTGAAGACTAAGGACAAGAGCAGTGGACGGGGGAACAAGGACGTGGCGTTAAATATTAATCAGAATTATGATATTAGAGAGAGAGAGAGAGAGAGAGAGAGAGAGAGAGAGAGAGAGAGAGAGAGAGACTCCACAGCAGGGCACTCTTGGGCGCTTGTGTGTGGAGTGTTACTGATGGTGAAAGGAAAAGGCCGTGGAGGAGAGACAAGTGCTCTCTTACCTAGATCTACTCCCTGTGTCTCTCCCCCTCTCTCTCCTCTTGTAAGACGAGGGGAGACAGACTCGTTCCGTGAGAGTGAATAGGTAGAACAAATATCAAGATTGGGTTTACAGTACTCCTTAGTTCCTGTATGTAGTTTAATGAGATCTGAATTCTAATTAATGGCCAAGATTTTTACCTTCCTCTCAAACTCCATATTGTTCTGTGAATACGTTTGGTAAATAAGTGAGTATGAGAGGTTTTTAAGTTTAATCAAGAAACTTAAGGATTCATTCATCAATGTTTTCGAGAAACCTTCTCTAGAACCGCTGATACTATTAAGATTCTCCCACCCACTCCATGACTAAGACTCACAGTTGAGTCTTTACATCACACGCCAACACTGTGGTCGTAACCTCAGGCTTACACAGGCGAGTGAGCAGTTTGCTCTGTGAATTTGGGAGTTATCCTAGCGCTCAATCTGAATTAATCTTTGGTAAGATGAATTCTGCCTGCTGTGTTGAGAGGTAATGTTGGTATATATATATATATATATATATATATATATATATATATATATATATATATATATATATATATATATATATATATATATATATATATATATATATATATATATATATATATATATATATATGTATGTATGTATGTATGTATGTATTTATGTATGTATGTATGTCCTATATATATGAAAAATCGTTGTGTTGCACAATTGCCCCAGATATTATTCAACATATGGTGAGCCACTTAGTGCTGTGGGTGAGAAAAGTCTTCCCTCGTTTATGCAGGACCCTGACGTTTGAGTGTTTTACTGGCCGTCAACAGCAATGGTCAATATGACCGTAGTCTATTTAATTTGATCTTTTCCTCTTGGTCTTCTTATTTTTCTTCTTCACTTTCCACTCTTCTTGTTTTTGATCTTGTTCTTACGGTTCTGTTCCTTGTTCACATTTGTCTCTTGTTGTTTTTCTTGTTCTTGTTCTTCTGTATTGTTTCGCCTCACTTGGAGAAGCCCATCCCTATAGTTCAATTTGTTGGTGTGTTTCACCGTGGCGATCCTACACTCCTTCCTCCATTGGGTCATTCACGGTCGAAGGAGGAGTGTGGACTCCCACAGACAGCGCATTTCTTGTCTTCTTTCTTGCTGTCTTCTTCCTGGTGTCCAGAATTCGCGCTCCTGCACCACACGTCTTCTAGGGCCTTGTATTTCTTTGCATTGTGTTCGTATTTCTTGCACTTGAAACATCTTGTAGGTCTTGGTATGTATGGCCTCACTGGGACGGTGTTCCATCCCATTGTAACCTTCTCTGGTAGTTTATGGAAGAATCCAACCACAGCGGAGGTGGATTCCCCGTCAAGTCACTTCGTGTTTGCGATCAACGAGAACGTCTTCTTCTAGAAGGTCTTGTATTTCGTTTTTGTCCATAAACTGTATCTCGGCGGAGAGATAACTCCTCACGCCACGTTGTCGACGAAATTGACATCCACTTCAACGAAGACGTCATTAATGATCTTCACTTTCTTCAGTTGTTCAGAATGTCACCCAGTCACCGGATGTAATCATAAGGCTGGCGGACAACCTTGGTAACCCCTCAATACCCGAAGACGTAAAAAACCTCTTCAGGACGAGGAGGTTTAGCTTCTCAAGAGGGGTGGAAGTTGGAGGATAAAGCCTCACAACTTTTACTTTGTCCCAAATGATCTTCATGTTTGCTCTCGGTGAAGTCTGGACTCAGGATGTGTGCCTGACGTCCACCTCACCTCTGAATCATTAAGGCGCCACACACACACACACACACACACACACACACACACACACACACACACGAGACTCCTTTTGTTATCATTATTCATATATTCGTATTGTTGTGTAGTGAGGTGAGGTTGTGTTGTTTTATTGGGTTTGTGAAAGTCGAGAAACTGATGTATTCATAAGGAGAGAGAGAAAAATAGAAACATGTAGAAGAAGTGAGTGAATGGGAGAGGTTGATGAAGAAACAGACTCACACACACAGTCTTATGAACAGACATACTGAAAAAAAATGATACTTAGTGAATTGCATTTAACTTTCTTCTGTTAACAAATTATAATCAAACGTATTGACAAAGGCTGTGTGTTCCAGGCAAATGACAAGTTCTCGCAGACTCTGGAGGTGTTGGAGGTCTAACTTAACGCTTAGGAAGTGTAACTCTCTCTCTCTCTCTCTCTCTCTCTCTCTCTCTCTCCTGACGGCAGCATTAAGCTTGAAATATCCGGGTTAATAGCAGGTGTAGAAAGATTTACATGACGTCCCGTGGGAAGACTGCAAATATTACACACTACAAACTCGAAGAATCAGAAAGTATATTTTTTTTTGTCTCAATTATTTAACTCTCTGTGATCCCGACGTACCAAGTGAGGAGTCATTCTTCTTTTAGAAACATCGGACGTGCAAATCATAACAGGTAATCAGTTTTGAAATGTACAACTAATTGTTTTACCCAGCAGGACAGAGAGGTAGGACGTGAAACAGCATCATGTACACTCTCACCAATAACTTCTCGCACGCTATAAGCACTAAGCAATCTGAGAAATGAACGAAGATATAAGAAACCATTCCGAGATGACCAAGCTCCATTCTGCTCATTCTCATATCCATCGTGCCCAGGTGCTCGAGAAATTTGTGTGTGTGTGTGTGTGTGTGTGTACTAGACTTTTTTTTCCAGGGTGCAGTACGTGTTGGTGTGTTTCCCTCTAAAAAAAAAATCCCTGTTGGTGATAGAATCCGAACAAGTTTGACATTGAAAAAGTTCTGCAGCCCGAACACTGAAAATATACATTGGACATAAATGACTTATTACATACATTGGTGGTTTAACAAAAGCCTTCATTAGAGAAAGGTAAAGGAACATACAGTGAACATACAGATTAATGTAGGTGTTGAACAGCAAACACGTAGTGTAACTCCCCTCACAGATGGCGTTATGAGGGACCTACGTGGAGTAGTAACTCCCTCACTGATGGTGTTATGAGGGACCTCACGTGGTGTAGTAATTCCCTCACAGATGGTGTTATGAGGGGCCTGACGTGGTGTAGTAATTTCCTCACAAATGGTGTTATAGGGGCCTCACGTGGCGTATAACTCCTCACAGATGGTGTTAGGAGGGACCTCACGTGGTGTAGTAATTCCCTCACAGATGGTGTTATGTATGTATGTATCATCCCTCACTGTCTTCACCTTGTCTCCCCACACACCACAACGTGTACCATGCCTGTATTACAAACGCATACAAACACCAATACATGCACCGTACATACAGCCCAGGCGACACACTAACACGACTCTGCATACACAAACACTACACGACCCATCACACAACGACGGTCCTGACGTAAACACCTCCAACACGCCTCCCCTCCTTCCTCTCCCTCCTTCCCTCCCTCATTCCTCTCCCTCCCTACCACCCTCCGTTTCTCTCCTCTCCCTACTTCCCCTCCCTCCCCCTCCCTTGTGCGTCCACTATAACTGACACCTGCACAAATACACAACAAAGACAAGCGTGTACAACCTAACTGCCATACCTCACACGATAAAGCATGTCGGTATAGTAGCTGTACCCCGCGACTAACAGCACTGTGCTCTCGGATACGAATTCAGACAGGTAGGACAGTGTCGAATAAATATCGTTTTTACTATGACATAACCGCATATAGAGTGACACATTGGAAAAAAATATTATAACTTATTCCCAAAATTTATGAGAGAGCTGTGAGAGGTAAGCCTGACGTATCTGTTTTTTTTTTTTTTTTATTGGTCACTCCCCCTACATCCTTGTGTAAGGTGAAGCGCAGAAGCGTTTACAGCGCCCAACAGGGAAGCATGCTAAGTTCATGCTTGCCTTTATGTCTCATGAGTTAATGGCGTAGAAGCCTGAAGAGTCAAGGGCGTAGAAGCCTGAAGAGTCAATGGTTTATGTCATCAAGTTATTGGAAGCTCCAACAACTCCCTGAATACGAATTCGCAACTTTTCGACTTACAACAGGTACCTACTTTACTGCTAGGTGAACAGGGACTAATCGGGGCTAGGAAGTAAGTCCAAACAACTTCCACCGGCCCGGGAATCGAACCCGTGACATCTCGCTTGCGAGGTAAGAACAGTACCGCTTCTACCACCGGTCCCCTTCTATCTGTCTTGGTGTGTGTGTGTGTGTGTGTGTGTGTGGGACCTGACTGTGACCGCAGGTGGGAGACGTGTGAACTGACTTGTAAATCTTACATGCGAGGACAGGAGCTACAGGCAACCAAACTGCCCGCTCTGAAACATGGACGAGTTTACCTACAGCGTCAGACCGTAGGAGTCTCTGGCCTCGCTCATCACAAAATAAAATAAGATAGAATATGTAGATTTTTTCCTTCTTTTTTTCCGATTACTTTGGATTTTTTTTTTTTTACGACAGAACGATGGAATAATTTTGTAGGGGATACGGAGGCGTGAGGCTAAGCAGGTTAAAGCAACAAAGAGAAAAACTCGTATACAATAATACAACAATCTGCTCAATTGTTTTTTTGTTCCCTCACACAAATCATAACAACCAGCCATCCCGACACACAAACACCGATTCACACCCTCTCCCCAGCCACCCTGAACCACACAATGACCTCCACCACAACGGCAGCGGGAAGCATTAGGGATCAACTGTGCCAAATCTGTTTGAGGTATTTTCCGTCCGACGTCACAACGGGTAAACAATTTATCCTTTCCTCGGGGTTGGGTGGAGTCCATGGCTAACCCCCACGGTCATGAAGAGTTACCACACTATCTTTATCATTTGTTGCCAGATAAACTTAACTAAGGTTTTGCTCTCCACTTTGATCCTCCTAAATCACGACTGATTCTCGCCCGCCTCGTATTATGCAATAGTTTTGTTTCATTCTTCCATGTTTCTATGATAAGATAGAAACATGAAGATGAGCTGATTAAACTTTAACATATATAGTATACTAGAATCTTAATTATAATACTAAACGAATATGTATATTTGGAAGTATGTATGTATGTAACAAGTCACTGCACGGGTCTCAGGTGGGTATCTTAGCTTAATAAGACAACGTTGAAGACTGATGAAAAAGATATTCATAATAAAAACATTAATAACGTTTCAGGTGTCAAATAGGTTTGCTCGTCACACCTAAAAGAAAGAATGTGCCTCAGAGTTTTATTACTTGCAATGCTGAAGACAAATGATATTAACTTGAGACTGTAAAGAAATATTAAGGTAATATGTTGTTAATCTACTTACTATAATAGTTTTAAAATTAATTGTTTTATTTAAGAGATATATACAAGGGTTTTAAAAATGTACTGTATATTATCTCAGTTGGGTGATGGTTCCTGCTTTACATTCAAAGGTTTATCAGTAATGTTGCTTTTTATTATAGTCCTGGTCTTAACCTTCTTTACACACACACACACACACACACACACACACACACACACACACACACACATAACCCGGTAAAAGTACAGTACAAACAGTGATAAAACTGTATTTCTGCTCGACCATACATATTATTTATCATCTTACATACTCTATATTAATATTCAAAGGTTACGTGATATTTATGCCAGAAAAAATATTATCAGTATCCTGTAGTTCCTCAGTGTCCCGAGTGTCGAGAAGGCAGTAAGCACTCACTCACTCACCCAGATTATTAACACACTGGAACAAGATATTTTTTACTTTTGGGTCTGGAGTAATTTCAACCGGTCTGAATATCTTGAATTTGAGATCCTATTACGTCAATGTGGTATAGAGGTCTGGATACTGTCTACTTGGCCGGAAAGTGTTTAAATGCCCCTCCCCCCCTTCCTTCATAATGCTGGCAAAAAATAGTCGAAATTGGAGGATTTGAGTGCCTGGTTTTTTGTCTTATATTCAATAGAGTAAATATCAAAGCTGTTTTTGAAGTATTTATTGATTATGTTCAGAATTAGATTGAACTACTCTATGGACAAGCCCCCTTTAGAAAATAGCACACCACCGTGATCTGCTGCAGTGAAATAAAAGTGATTTACCAATGTGGAATTATTTCTGATCTTCTAAAATCGATGGTGGGTCTTGTACACTAAGATTTTCCTTTATTTTTCGGAGTAATAACATCAAAAAAGAAAAAAAAATTGAGACTTTCAAACCAAATTACTGTCAGGAGTTAACAATAGTCCCTTTATGAGTTTGTTTTGTGACGACTTTACCCGAATAAATAGTTAGAATTCCGAGTGTCTGTGATAGAGGTCCGAGTCGATGGGTGCAAGACCACAATCCTGTTCCTCTCTCTCCTCTCCTTTTCTCCTATTCTCCATCCCTCCTCTCTACTTCTCTCCTTTTTTCTTCACCTCCTCTCTCTTTCTCTCCTACCCTCATCTCTCTCTCCTTCCTTTTCTCTCCTTGTTGTCTCAGGTACTCCGGCAGTAAAATAAACTGGACGGGTCAGTGAAAAATAAAACCGCTCATTTTAATTATCATTGTCCATCCTTCCCACAAAACTACCCTGCTGATGGGAAAAGAGAAAGGTAAAAGTGATGTGCAGATGAATCCAAAAAAAAAAGAGATATCTCATTTAAGGAGTAATTGATATTATAAAAAAAAGATTAAAAAACAGGGACAGTGGAGGTGGTTTTATTACCTCCGACCTAGTGTGTGTGTGTGTGTGTGTGTGTGTGTGTATGTGTGTGTGTGTGTGTGTGTGTGTGTGTGTGTGTGTGTGTGTGTGTGTGTGTGTGTGTGTGTGTGTGTGTGGGTGTGTGGGTGTGTGGGTGTGTGTGTGTGTGTGTGTGTGTGTGTGTGTGTGTGTGTGGGTGGGTGGTGTGTGTGTGTGTGGGGTGTGTGTGTGTGTGTGTGTGTGTGTGTGTGTGTGTGTGTGTGTGTGTGTGTGTGTGTGTGTGTGTGTGTGTGTGTGTGTGTGTGTCTGTGTGTGTGTGTGTGTGTGTGTGTGTGTGTGTGTGTGTGTGTGTGTGTGTGTGTGTGTACTGGAATGAGAGAAACAAAGTCCATGTGTGTGTCTGCATCATACACTTCGGTTATACCAGCTTTTAAAATGAAGAAAATCAGAGTAACTATACCTGGGTCACTGGCTAGAAGATCGTTGGTACACTTGACTCGGTACCAAGAGAGACGTTATCACTCACCTGGCATCCTCTCATCAGGCAAATGTCAGCAAGACGAGATATGATATTCTGTACCATGATGGTTAGTTGTTGATCACCGGGATGCGTCTCAATCACTCGGACTTGTTGATAGAGAGACAATGGGAGGTACTACTGTGTTAGCTGGTTATGCTTCATTACGGGAGGTAAATATGAAGGTTTGCTCAATATGTCTTTAGAAACTACGAGCGTGTGGATACTCATATATTCTGTCAACAAAAATGTTCTGTTTATACATCTCTGTCCTTCTCTTCCTGTTTCTCTGTATTTATCTTAATGTACGTTTGTCTCTCTCCCTTTGTCTCCAGCTCACTATCTCTCTCTCTCTGTCTCTTCCTGTTCGTCTGCGCTTTTGTTTAACTTCTTTCCATTTCTTTCTATCTTAGCCTCGGGGTTGGTGACGCTCTGCCAAAATTGGGACGAAAGGTACATTTGTTACTTAGAATTCTCTCTTTTGGCTTTCCAGGTGCTCAGTAAATATTGATCCCCTCCTCCTCTGTCTCCCACCACCCCTTCCACTGCATTTCCTTTTCCTCCCTTTCATTGCCTCTCTTTTTTCCCCCCTCCCCTTTTTTCTGCTTACTCAGTTAAAGGCGACATCCAACGTGGTGCTCACGTGATTCCCATAAGTGCTAAAAATGCTTCATAATTTTTACAAAGCGTCGAGGTACTAAAAATGGAAATAGTCTGTTTTATCATTCTTGTATGTGATAAAATTCAACGAGCTTGTCTGAACTTTTCTTTCTGGAGTTAAAAACTGGTAAATTGGTTAAGCTTTCCCTTATGGTGACGCAGCGCTACAAGTTGGCGTCATAGTTTTAGTTAGCTTGGATATATTGTCTTTTAGTTTCATGTCGGTGGTGAGCGGCGTGTTGTGGCAGAATAACCCACAAGTTTAACCGTAGTATGTGGCGTACGGTGTAGTAAGAGGGGATTCGGTCTCGTCTTAGTTTTATTTAACACAGATGGTATGCGTACGGAGACCCAGATTAGAGTTTTTTTTGTTTGTCGCTTTCTCTCCTTGTTCGACAATACACACACACACACACACACACACACACACACACAATAATACTCCTTTTACCTGCTCTGTACAATTTTCTCACCTTCCTTGTTCAGCCTTTGAGTGGATCTGTTCGCCGCTTGTAACTCGAGGTAAAGACAAACAGATTCTTTCCCTCCGATAAACAACTCTGGACACACCAAAGGGAATTATCAGTAATGTTATAGTCCTTTACCTTTAAGGAGGTTTTAGAACGCAAACAAACTCTCTTTATCTATTTATAGAACTATATAACAGTTCTCTATTGGGAAGGGTCTTGCTGTTTTAGTATCTTTATCCAGGTTCATTTTTGCCGCCTATGAGACCTAAAGGAATCCCACTGTCACACCAATGAATTGCAATGATGTCCTTTGAATATCTAAAACCCCCCACTGGACTCTTGGTAAAAAGTGACCCTCAGTGAACCTCTTCCATGCACACACTGACTAGCTTTAATGAAGACCATGGCCCGGTGTGGACGTCTTTTTCTTCCCTCGCTCTTAAAAAGAGAATAACAATGACAATCACCACGACAAGAGAAACATTAAAACTAGGTTACGACCGACGTCAAATTCTGTATTCGCGTCACATTGGGGAAATAGTTTGTTAAACATCTCTTCTTCCCAGAGCAAATTGGTGTTCTTCTCCAACCCTCAGCGCCGTGGGGAGCGACCAATCTATCCTTAACTTTTGTTGCCAAATAAACTTGGCCAAAGTCTTGGTTCTTGCCCACGCTCCGGTCCTTCTGAGCTCATTGGGTCTCCGTCTTGGATTCTCAAAGCTTCAACAGTTGAATTTTCTCCCTAACAGGAAATAAGAGAACTTATCTCTTTAGCCCATTTAAGTAAGGATACAAACATTGTTGTTGAAATGGTGTCGAAATTACATTGAGACTTTACTGTATCTATATGTAGGTTATATATCTAACCCAACTGTCCTGAGGAAAGGTTAAGGTTCGTGTGTCTTGGTAGACGTGGGTGCTGGACCAGAGCAGCACCTGTGTCCCCTCCCTGGTGTTATGACGTCTGATAATAATAATAACTCTTGTCATAGGCTTCCCATGATTATGTAACTACTTTCACACTAATTTCTTCTTGTCTGGAAGTCACTGGGCAATATCTAAGAATCTCTTATGTGGCTTGTGGTGGTATGCGTCTGGTTGCTTATGGTGTGGCGGCCGAGTGGATAAAACACTTGCCTCCTTGGTACTCCCTGTCCACCCAGCTGTAAATGGGCATCTAAACTAACAGGTGAGAGAGTGCCGTGCTGGCCACACTGCCTCCTTGAGCACCGAAAGCTTAGTATTCCGTGAGTAGTATCCACATAACCTTTATCAAACCTTCAGGCGAATGACACCCGTTTTAACTGTTCATCATCCTATCGTGGTTCATTATGGTCGCATATATAAGCTTCTTCCCTGAACTTAAAAGTGTATGAAACTGGTGTTATTCATTAGCTTTTGTATTTTTTTTTAGAAAAGTCTAAAATATGGACTATTGGACATTAACATTGTTTCTAAGGCCAAGTTACATCGCCTAAAATAGGTAGAATAAAAAGAAACATTGGCAAACAGTGATCAACAACATTTTTTTTAACTTGTGCAATGTATTGGTTCAATAAATCACAGTGAACCATTCAGCAAAATCCAAGCCATTTAATTTCATTTTCACGAATGATTTATTTTTTGTAATTGCTGAACGAATGAGATGAGTGAAAGGGAGAGAGAGAGAGAGAAGACTTATTCAACCCCCAAACATCGTACCGCAGGAGCTACCGGCTCGGATCCTCAGATATATTGTTCGTTCCTCACTGATACAATTACCTGGATATGGGGAAGGTGACCTGCTGCTTATCTGTCTTACTCTATTCAGTTAAGTGTCAGTAAACACTCTTGTTCTCATATTCTGTAAATTAACTTTAGAAAATAGTGTATATTAGTAAATCTATTTTTTACCTTTACTTGTAGACGGTCAGTCTCTCATAAAGGTCTTCCAGGAACGGACTATCACTCGCTCGGTTGTAATTCTAACGGGCTGTGGGTCGCATATGGCTGTCGACCATACCGGCTGTCGGCCACACTGGCTGTCGGCCACACTGGCTGTCGGCCACACTGGCTGTCGACCACACTGGCTGTCAGCCATGCTAGCTGCATTAAACAGGTTTCTTCCGGCGTGGAAGTGTCACCAACAAACAGTGGCTCCCTCGTGTCACTCAAGCCTCACTACGGCAGTGAGTAATGTCACTGTTAGTTTTGAGGAGTTGTTTAAGTATACACGTAAGATCGCTGCCATTATATCTGATGTTTCCGAATTTGAAATATTAATATTGATTAAATTTTACGTAATAACGAGGATATGGGCAACACTGAGGATGACCTTGTGTCATTTTCTTTAATCATATTGCACCCTTGATTAAATAAGGTTAGCGTGGGTCAACTGCTCTCTTAACATAAAGTGGACCACACACACGTTTACCTACAATTCAATATACACTTTTATATTACATTTATTTATCATATGTGTAAATTTAATGAGAAATTCATTACTTTTTTCACGTTTAATTACCAATGAAATATTAGTTTTCATACCACCAAATTCTTTTTAACACAAATATTTTTATGTAATAACATTTTATTGAAAAAAACTGTTATATTGTTTTAATCCTCTTTAATATTGTTTTGATTATACGAGTGCCAATAACAATGTCAAGTACAATACACACATTGTTGGCCCACACACCCTGCCCTCCGTCAGCCCCTCCTACAGTAGCGTTTGGAGAACGTTATGTATGTACGCTCTCTCTCTCTCTCTCTCTCTCTCTCTCTCTCTCTCTCTCTCTCTCTCTCTCTCCTCTGCCACTCACAAACACACACTGTCACTCACAAACACAGCAAACGTCACTCCTACACTTTCAACTGAAGAGGAAGAGCAGTGTACATCGATTTTTTTTGTAAGTAACATCTTTTAAGGTAAGAATGATTGATAAAAAATAAAAAAAAACAAATACACAATCACACAAACTTGTCCGGATATAAACAAACCCCCGAAACTAATAATCTTTAGTCACCCCTGCCTCGTCCAATAAGACCCCCACATAAGGCAGGGTAGCCTCACACACACACACACACACACACACACACACACACACACACACACACACACACACACACACACACACACACACACACACGAATATCACAACAAAGCGTCCGTCGTAACTTTGTCCGGGCAGGCAATCATCTCATCTAATGTTAATCAAAGCCGACGTTTCTTACCTTACCTTACATTACCTTACCTTACCTTACCTTACCTTACCTTACCTTACCTTACCTGGCCATCAATTGCACCTGACTCTACTGTTGTTACCTTTGCCTCTACATCACATTAGTAACTATATCCTTTGTTTTATCATATTTTCTATCAGTCTATCAGCTAAAAATTATTATTTATCTATCTAGCAATCGGCCTGTACTGGTAGGCTCTTGACATCTTGTTCTCATGTAAACGATGAATTTGACCTCTCTTCAGCGCAGGGCAGCGATGGGCTATACACAAAGACTAGAGGAAACAAGAAGACCTTTGTATAAAGTGAGTATTGTAACCAAGTCCCGTAACCACAAGAAGAGGCTGATCTATAAGGCTCATGGTCTCTTATCAGCAAAAGTTGATATTATCCAAGTATTCTAGGTCAGATATAGCAGACGAACACTCTCTCTCTCTCTCTCTCTCTCTCTCTCTCTCTCTCTCTCTCTTTCTCTCTTTCTTTTCTATTACCAAATAAACTTCGCTAAAGGCTTGGTGCGTCTTGTTCCAGCTCGAGGTAGTTTGGGTCCTGTTCAGTGCAGTGTGTTGAGGGGGAGGGGAGGGGAGGGGAGAGGAGAGGAGGGGGGGGAGTTCTCTGTCATCCTGGTTGGTTTTACTGTGTGTGTGTTTGACTGTGTCTTTAATTCCTCCGTTCCTCTTTGTTTTTTTTGCTCTATCTTCTTTTCCCCTCTCCATTTCTCCATCTTTTTCCTGTTTTGTTTTTCCTGTTTTCTTTCGCTATTTGTTTTTCTTCCTGTCTGTCTTTTTCCTTTTATCTCTTTTGATCGTCTATGCATGCGTGTCTATCTCTTTATCTTTGTTTCTCTATGTGTATTTTCTTTTTCCTCTCTCTCTCTCATACATTTATATCCACTGGTGCGTCGCCGTGGTTCCCGCAGACTGTCGTCATTGGGCCACTGCTGGATCCCATAATCTCTGATACAAGGGAAATATTCACAAACTTCAGACAAGGATCACCTCTAAATTATAACATACGAGAGTGCGCATCGTGGGAAGGCAGAGTTGTAATTGGTTTATTGTGCTGTATTTTAAGAACTTGGGACAGTGTGGAAAGGGGAAGGGAGAATTTTGATTTATTTACCTGTGAGTTATTGTGTGTGATCACGTAGTGTGGAGCACATGTGACTGAACTGCTTTTAATGACTTTGTTGGGAGTCTTGTATTGTTGATTGTTATTCTCTCCTTTATCATTTTTCCCCACAATAATTAGTAAAATGTATCCGTTGACGTCAGTTTCAGCATTGAATACTGTAATAAACGATGACAGCGTTTGCTTCAATATGATTTTTGACTGAGCAATGTCTGTGAAAAGCATGTAATAAAGTTGATGAGTTGCAGTCATGTTATTCTAAATGTTTTCAATATACATGAAAGACCCACTAACTGCGAAATACTAATAATTACGAAGTTATGAAATATATCAAATATATCTGTATACATATACTGTATACTACAGTTATTTCCGCCCAAAATTCGAACCTACGTCACGGACGCCAGCTTGTCGAGGATTTACCAGTCCGCTAACTTTCTCCTCTAGCCCGGAGTCCTTAGTCAACTCTTCATGTGTTTTTAATTCACTGGATGGCAGCTATACCGGGGGTGGTGAGCGACCATCTGGGTTTTCTGGTAATTCATAATCTAATCTTTTTCACAGCACGAAATAGTTACTATAATATATTAACCCTTATACCTCAGTCACAGATATATGAATGAATAATACACCCACATATTATAATATATACAATTTATATATTATACATGTCTCTGCACCAGTACATGTAGTACAGGTTATTTCAGAATAAATTATAAATATAAAGTTGATTTTGTATACAGCTGTTGCCAGACGCGCCTCCTCCATCCTCCAGAACATGGTGAGTCTCCTAACAATACATCGTCATTAGGGGGCGATACCTGCGACTGACCTCTTACTGTGTCGAATATGACACTGTGACCTTTACTGCCTGAGAGCACACGGTCGATATTCCCTACCCATAATTCTGGAAAATGTCCTCTATGGCGGCCTTATGCATGGGGTCATTTTCTGTCACCTCTTGCCGTTATTATGAATATATGCATCAGGTACAGGTTTTGTGGAAGGCTCGGAGGACGGGTGTCTCTTCTACAGTCTGGGCTGCTGGCTCAGTGTTCCAGAGTCTATGATAGAGACTCCTCCTTTATTTCTCTTGCATACGATAAATAATATAAATTGATAAAGTTATTGTTTTATTTATGTATATATTATCTTATACTACTATAAATGTATTGCTATATTATAAAGAGAAGGAATGTGATATTATTGGTTGTGCTTGTGTACATCTTTAGTTCTCTTCCTCTTCTTCCTCTTTAGTCATTCTCACGCTCTTAGGATAATTTCTTCAGTGTATGACTTAACCAGCTTAGTCCCACGCACCGCTTTGGTCTAGTTTAAGGCCAAGTTTATGCAGTAGGTCACTTAATGCATCATAAATCAAGTCTAAAATAGGTAGTTTATCTATTTTAGAATCAAATTTTAAGGAATTGTGTTTGAATCTTAATTGTCTATCCAGTTGTGTGGGCCAAGGTAAGAAGAGTGGGTATGGACTCTCTTAAATGTGTTTCAGTTCTGTATAAGACATGTGAGTCGATAGTAAGTTTGTAAGTGGTGGAAATGATGAGTTAAATGATGATCAGATGCTTACACTACACTACACTACACTACACTACACTACACTACACTACACTACACTACACTACACTATACTACACTACACTACACTACACTACACTACACTACTATACTACACTACACTACACTGCACTACGCTACACTACACTACACTACACTACACTATACTACACTACACTACACTACACTACACTACACTACACTACACTACACTACATTTGTCTCTCTTTCCAGCAGTTTCTCCTCCCCTCACTACTTAACAACAACCATCATTTACCTCTTTTGTACTTTATATATAGCGCCTGTGTGGGTGTAGCCCTTACAAACCCGCCTCTGAATGTCTATAAATACCTCTAGTGTGAGTTACGCTTCATAGAATTCCTTAAACTTGAGTGTGTGTTTTTTTTTCGGTTTTAAGTTATATTAATAGAAATCTTTCAAATCTGTTTGATATTTACGAAGTTGTTGATGTTTTTTTTTATGTTTTAATTAATGTAATATTATAAATGAACCTCCAAGTGACAATATATTTGGAAGCCCCATTTTATTTTTGAGTAATTTCGCGTTACTTAATGAGCCATATAGGGTGTTAATATTGCTCACCACGTCATCATTACGTGGTTTACTACTGTTGTCGTAGTTAGTTGTTATTCCTGTAGTGAGTCTCCTGGTTGTCGTAGAGTTTAAACAAGTGACATTGTTATTGTTTTTTTCAATGAGTTAGTCTATGTTCTTTGTTTACTTTTCTGTGTGTGTGTGTGTGTGCGTGTGTATAAGTGTGTGTTTTGTGTATGTATGTGTGTGTAGGTGTTTTATGTGTATGTGTGGTTGTGTGAGAGAGGGAGATTCAATATGCCCTTTGAGATACAATCAGAGACCCACACTAACAATCCCCACAACTTGGTGCTCACAAATCAACGCCACTAACAAACTCCACCAATCCTAAAGTTACACACTGGAAGCTCCAACATTCCACTTTCTCTCTAACATACAGGGAATACAGGGAATAAGTAATTTCAAGTGGCTCATAACAATTGGAGTTCCTGTACGGTTTGTTTATCTCTCTCTCTCTCTCTCTCTCTCTCTCTCTCTCTCTCTCTCTCTCTCTCTCTCTCTCTCTCTCTCTCTCTCTCTCTCTCTCTCTCTCTCTCTCTCTCTCCCCAAAAAAAAAACACTCCCTTGAAGTTTATCGTCTGGGTTAACTTTATTCCGATGTTTAAATAAATACATAAAATATAGATCTTTGAAATGTCTGTAGGGAAAGATTTTACGATGAATGATTAATGAGGGTGAATAATGTGTAGTGTAAAGGATTAGTGGAGATGTATAATGGCGTGAATGAGAGAATAGTTTAGTATATAAGGGATTAAGGTCTATAATATTCAGTAGGTGCAACACGACTATACACCTGAGAGAGATTCGGTTAGAGAAATAGACTGAAAGAAAGAGGGAGAGAAAAATAGAAAGGGCAAACTGTGACATATGGGAATAAAGTAAAAATACCTACACAGCGCAACGACAACATCAACAACCACTATTATACAAACCCACCCGCAAAAACAAAAAGCAAATACTATCCTAAGGAACATTACCTTCGTCCTTCACAGCAACACCATTTCTACCTCCACCCAAATTTATCTCACCCATAAACCATCAAGGCATCTAAAAAACACTATGAAGCCTTGGCCTGGTCGAGACATCTGAAATATATATGAGGCAGCGGCGTACATCATGGAGAGAGCTGGTCACCCTGGCTGTTCACCCCCGTCGGAATATATAAATCGAACATGACCTTTCCCGTTGGCTTGTTTCTCTCCGTTTATTTATTTTCTTGGATCTCTCTCTCTCTCTCTCTCTCTCTCTCTCTCTCTCTCTCTCTCTCTCTCTCTCTCTCTCTCTCTCTCTCTCTCTCTCTTTCTCTTTCTTTCTCTCCCTTTAGTTCATCGTCTGCTCAGTTCTGTTTGGTCTCATCTTTTTTCTTCTTTAAATTATTCAACGCTTTTTTTTACCCATATTCTTTACATGCAATTTTTTTTCTTTTACTTTTTACGTGTTTTCTTCAAGTGAGTTGTATAATAGTATGGCGTTATCTGGTCTGTCTGTCTGTCTGTGTCTGTCTGTCTCTCTGTCTGTGTGTCCATCTGTCTGTCTGTGTGTTCGTTGTTTCTTTGCCCTTGAGAAAAGAAATTGATTCAGGTTGCCGCTTACGGTACTCCTGTTAATATGACCATAGCATTAGGAATCTTCAGTTCTTCATAAAACATTTTCTCTGAGTCAATAATTACACCAGAAATCTATTTGTTTTGTTAGAATTTCATTTAATTGAGTTGTTTATTTAATGAACCAATTGGATACAGGAGTTGGTTCCTCGAAAATTGGTTCAGTTTATTTAATTTTCAAGTCTTCGAAATAGGAATGATTATCCCGTTTTAAAATCATTGATGTGTGGAAGCCATTTTGTTTTTATAATTTTTTTTTCAGTCATCAATGAATGGATCTTTTCTTAACCCCTTCAGTACGGCGACGTCACTATTAATATAGGAGTTGGTTAACGCAGACGATTTAATTCACAAAGGAGACCCCGTTGTTGTTGTTGTTGCTACTGCGCGTCAACAACCAAGGTCTTTAAGCGCGTAACTAGGTCAGTTATTACACTATTCTAACAACAATTAAAAATCATGATAGAACTCTTTATACATAGGGACCTGTACATAACTACTTATTAGATTATCTTCCTTAGATTCAATATATATACAAATACAGTAGGCCTATATATATGTGTATGTATATGTATTAATTCTATTTATTTATTTAGGACAAGAATTTGGAATAATCTTTTTTTTGTCATTTGGATAATTAATGGCCGCTTTTATTTCAATTTTGTTTATCCCAAATCATTCAGGCATGTCTTTTTTTTCCCCATAATCAATACGCGAGTGGTGGCGAGCGTCAGGTGGTCATGGGTGGTGATACGTAGGGGGTGGGAGGGTGCCTGGCGTGTTGTGGGTGGCAGGGAGAGGTAGTTGATGTTTGTGGGTGGCAGAGAGAGAGAGAGAGACGGGGGTGGGGGGTGTATTTTGGAGGGTTTGTGGGTGGCAGGGTAAGAGTGGGCGGGTTGTGGGTGGCAGGGTGAAATAGTGGCCGGGTTGTTGGTGGCAGGGAGGGGTGTCTGGCGGGTTGTGAGTTGCAGGGAGGATTGTTGGTGGATTGTGGGTGGCAGGGACCGGTAGTGGGTGGCAGGGACGGGCGGCAGGGGTGGTGACCGAGGACTGTGATAGACGTAGGACCAATGCGGGTAATGCCCTCTTGTGTGTGGCTCCATTATACCCACACCACGACACCAACACATAAAGTCACACCGAACAAAATCTTAAAAAAGTAAAAAAAAAATCACGATGTAAGAAAAAATCTCACGGGTGGAGAAAAGAAAAAAACCGTCACTAAATAAAATCCTTCGGTGGAAAATTCCTTAAGTAAATTATTCTCAGGTAAAAAAAAATAACTGGTAATCTTCAAGGGGGGGGGGGCATACAGTAGACTAAATTCCACTGGGCAATAAACATCTACCTGTCGAAATCTGAGAAGAAATCCGACCAGACAACACCAAGCGGGTGAAAAAATTCCACCTACTATAATTATTCTTCAGCTTTAAATCAAATCGGACAGAAGAACGTGACCAAACAAATTCCTAGTAGACAAAACACCTGCTTGGATGATCACGCCACAATATCTCACCTGAATGGATAGAATTTATGTAGTTAGTATCATCTGTTATTATTATTTGTTATTATTATCTGTTATTATCATCTCTTTGTTATTATCTGTTATTTATCATCAAACCTCTCACCTTGTCTTTATATTTATTTACCTATTAAATTTCTCAAGTGTAGCTATTAACACTATTTCAGAATTAACACTATTTAACATAAACAGATCACCGAGAAGTTATCGAGCTCAGTAATTCATATCTTAACGTTTGTAATTTCCTTCTTTTCAGAGATTATATACAATGCTTCCCTGACAAATATTTATCATTAATTTCAGTCATCACGAATTTCAAATAAAAAAAATATAATTGAAAATAGTAGAGAAAAATACAGTGTGTTATTGTGGAAAATTATGCCAGATTTGAATATTTTTTTTCCCAGATATGATTTGATTGAATAAAATATCCCATGTGGAGTATGTGAGCATTTGTTTCATTAGGGAGTTTCCGGGGTGGATATATATTCGGTTTGAATTCTTTAATCAGTGATAAATACCGACTGTGTGTATTTTATTCCTTTCATCAATAGTAAAAACTAACTATTCTCCCTTTAATCAGCCATAAATACCTACTATGCTATATTAATCACCAAGTCTCAGTAAGATATACCGTCTCTCTCTCTCTGAATTTGTAGTATATACCCATTTGTATTCTTTAACAGTCAGAAATATAAACCGTTTCGTTTTTCTTAATGATAAGTATTATTTATTTTCTCTTATATAGTTTTTGTCTGTTAATCATCGATGCATTGTGTGTTAAATTTTCGTCGACTTGTAGGATAATAATATTCTAGTGTACTTTTATCAACGTTATCATATCTTGTTATCTTGTTTCTATTTTTTTTTCTCTGTGTGAGTTGAGAATGAAGAGAGAGACAGAGAGAGAGAGAGAGGTGAGGTTAGGAGGCGAAGAAAAATTACGGGAGAATGAATGAGAAGGTAAGAGAGGTAAAGGGAGAATGAAAAGGAGAGAGGATGACAAGAAAAATAAAATAGAATGAAAGGGGAAGATAAGAGGAAGAATAAATGAGAGAGAAGACAAAAAAATATAATGAAAAAGTGTTAGAAATGAGAGAGTAATGGCCTGGAAACGAAGGTCCTGAGGCCACATACAATACTTACTTGTATAAGAACCAGAATAAATGACAAAAGTAAGTAAATCATGTCTCCATAACCTTGGCTTCTAAGACTGTATTTGACCTCTATGGCCTTCAGATAGAGGTCAAGCTAAGGTTAATGTACTGTAGGTGAAGTTGATTCTTTTTCCCAGGTCCGGTGATATTATATTCAAACTAAAAAAATTAAATTAGTTTCGCCATGACAAGATTGGCTAAAGTCTCGTAGCGTTCATATCGGCATTAAAATTGATTATCTTAATTTAATTTTCGATTCTCGTTATTTTTGTGCTCCGAGGCTCTTGGTGTGATCTCCCAGTGACCACAAAATCAAGGTTGTGTAGCAAACGTATTTTTGGGGGGAGGTTTATCAAGTTGTTTTATAATTTATTTGTTTATAAGTTTTAGATAAGAATCACATGAAGAATGGGAATCCTCTATAGCAGTAATGTTCTTGATGTGTACAGACATATTCTTGTGACTAGTTTCATGGATTCTATTTTGCACTGGGGATCCTTCTGACCAACACAAGAGACAGAAATCAACCAAGATACTTTCTGAAGTCGAATTCCATATCAGGAACTAAAAAAAAATTAAAACAAATAAAAAGGTTTATCCAAGTCTTCATCAATACACTTCAAAGGATTTATTTTAATATAACTTAAATCTTGACAATATTCTGAAGTTATGATTCAAATTTTGTTTCCTACGATTTGAGTTGATTCTTAATTAGTTTGGGTAAATACATGTGGTGATTTGAGGCGCTCGTGTACGAAGAAAGTAGAATTTAATCAAAAAATGTCTCTTATGAAACGACTGAGGCGCGGAGGGGGTAGGAGGAGGAGGATGAGGAGGAGGAGGAGGAGGAGGAGGAGGAGGAGGAGGAGGAGGAGGAGGAGGAGGAGGGGGAGGAGGAGGAGATTAAACACAAACAGAAAAGCCCAGGATGAAATATATGTCCCCACACTCTTCCATTAACCATTCCTACATACAGTCCACTCCTTACCTGTCCAATCAAACTAAGGTGTCATATTCCTGTCTGAGGATTGGCGACCACGACCTTCCTAGTACAAGCGTTTTCGTGATGTCTTTACCAACCCTCCCTCATCCTATCTCTTCTATCCTCAAGTTTAATCCATTATAATTGACCATTACTTCTTTATTCCAATTATCTGCTCAAGTATCTCATTTTTCCTTATTCTGCAAAGTCAGTTATGATGTGTGCTTTTATTTGTCACTGTCAAGGGAAACAAAAGACACACTAAAGGAAACAAAGGACACAGCAAGGGAAAAAAAGACACATTAAGGGAAAAAAAGACACTAAGGGAAAAAAGACACTAAGGGAAAAAAAGACACACTAAGGGAAAAAAAGACAAACCAAGGGAAAAAAGACATCAAGGTAAACAAAGGACACACCAAGGGGAAAAAAAGACACATCGAGGGAAAAAATACAAGGACAAAATCTCGTAAAAATATCCCATATCCTTATTTGTGAGTTTGACAGAGAACAAACACCCTGATATCCCTAGGTACACAGACAGGGACCTCCCTCGACTTCATAAACTCTGTCAACTTGTTACTCAACCTCTGAGAGCAGTTGTCCAGGGGTCACACACACACACACACACACACACACACACACACACACACACACACACCTCCGATTTCACTCACCTCTACCTGTTCATTGGCACATTACACAAACATTGCCATCTGTCACGGCTTACCTTTGCTTTACGTTCAGGGCCTTAGTACGTGAAGGATATTTCCCATGTTAACATTAAAGCCGCAAATGAGTACACACCATATCAAATTCGCCAACCTTAGTGACTTAAGTGGTGTGGTTTATCGCTGTCATGGGGGTTGGAGAGTGTGAGGGGATTTGAGTGTATGTCGTGTGGTAGGGAGTCAAGGGTAAGGTCAACAGCTGAGGTGATCACTATGCTCTGATAACACACATACTGTACTCACCCGGCTGATAGACAAGGTTGCAAGTGACACAAATATTATAAGGACTTTACGTGACAGTTTGAGGAGAGAGAGAGAGAGAGAGAGAGAGCTTTATCTACTTTGATTACGTACACCAGATAGGAAGGATAAGATAACAATACCGAAATGGAAATAAGAACGGAAATGAAAAAAAACAAAGCATAATAGATAAAATAACTATTAAGGAATGAAGGAGAAATAGAAAAAATAGAACTCTGAATAGAAATAGAAATAATACAAATAAAAAAAGAATTACGTGGTCTGGTTGTTACATCCATCTCCGTGTCTGCTCCAGGGCGTCACAACTTGGTAATCTCCCTGACCATTTCGAAGACACATTTCGACAAGGTGTCACTTTTTGGGACCATACAAGAAAGACCCAATCCGTCACACCCACTCTCCCTGAGGCAAACGCTCTACCCAGCCAAATACCTTTATTAGTATTGAAACTGGGTCTGCAAAATTTTTCCTTCACATAAACTACGTCTGGTTTTGTATACTAGGAAAGGCTGTATAACGTTGTCCCCAAAAAGGAAGATTATTGTAGTGTTTTTTTTTCATATATAATTTCAGGTCAGGTGTTTTTTTTTTCAACCATTGAGTTATGTTGAATTTTGATGATATAAATTATACTCTACTGTCTTTGTAAATATAATTTCAACAGGGTAATACCACCAAGCTTAACCAAGTTACGTTAATCTTGGGTACAACGAAATGCAATCACAAAAAGACAGTTTCTCGATGTTATACCGAAATGTAGTAAACGTTCAGAATACATTATACTGTGTTCAGCTGATACTCAGAATACAGTGGACAATGTACCCAGTAAGATAATATCAAGATAGGGTCAGTGTGTAGCCTGGTCTCTGCATACAGTTTGTGGTACAAAATCTAGTGTGAGATGCACGAAGTAGAATGCGTTAGAGATTGTAGAGAGGGAAGGCACGAGTGTTTATCTTGCCACGGTCTGGTAACTTCCTGCTACACAAACATCCCGAGGCTTCCTGCCCACGTCTGTTGTTCTGCTGGGTCCGCCCGTTGTGTTTATATACACACCATCCTCCACATACACTGTACATGTGATCACTGATGTGTACACATGAATGTAAACATGTTGTGAATACATCGCACACTACATCGATCTACGTAAATTAGGCTAAATGTGGCTACAGTAGTTGTCAGAAATATAGTTATTGAATTTGTATTTTTTATATATTATGATCATTCAATTGTACAGTACGTACAGTACATGTGCGTTTCACCCTAAGTAAAACGGTAAACAGTATTCCAACACAAAAGCAAAACAATGTGTCAGTATAGGCCAGATGCAGTTGATAGCCTTTCACGGTGACAGGTGCTAGGCCGCCGTACTGCTCCTCTAACATGGCAACACATGCAGGCACTACTGGGGTGTGGCTGGCTGATCGAAAGAAGTTATAAACAAGCGGTTTCAGTGGCAAGCTTAGATGATTTTTTTATATTTCCTTAAATATAGGATAATTATGCGTCTCGGCAGACCTTTCGGGGACAACTGGACAAGACAACGAATTAAAAGACAATCCAGTATAAATGGGACACTTGTCAATTGTTCACTGCGCACCTGGGCAACATCAAAGACTAAATACGAAAGACGGGAAAGCTACCATCTATATCGAAAAAAGTGAGCTTTTAGATCTGCCTAGCAGTGCCATCTGTTGACCCGACCCGTTACCATACAATAAACGTTTTAAACATGGTATTAGGCTTTTGATTATAAAACAAATATTTAAACACACAATTATATATATATATATATATATATATATATATATATATATATATATATATATATTTCATTAGCCTAATAAAGCACGAGGACTTCTACATACAAGCAACACCTCACCCAGCCAGGATTCGAACCCACTATCTTATAACTGTGACCGGGGAACGTTACCTCTGGGCCACCAGGACACTAAATGCAGTACTAGACTCTGTTATATTTCACACAAAGCCTGTTCAACGAGCTTATGGCGCCGTGAACCTCTAATAGGGACTACCCGTGCCGCTTAGGTGCCGCTGGGTGAGATGTTGATTATATGTAGAAGTCCGCGTGCTTTATGGGCTAATGAAATATATATGGATCCTCGTGTTTCGACACCGGATTTGGTAACACGTTACTCTGATCACCTAAGAGGCACGGGTAGTCCCCATTAGAGGTTCACGGCGCCATAAGCTCATTGAACAGGCTTTGTGTGAAATATAACAGAGTCTAGGACTGCTTTTAGTGTCCTGGTGGCCCAGAGGTAACGTTCCCCGGTCACAGTTATAAGATCGTGGGTTTGAATCCTGGCTGGGTGAGGTGTTGATTATATTGTTACGACCCTAGGCCTTCTTAGGGTGTAACAAAATTACAAATTCAACTTCTCTTTATATTATAGGTCCAAGGAATAGATCCCACCAAATCATCACCTCATTACTTTCGGGGGGATATTGAAATACATGCAGTAGTTTTAATTACAGAATATATTAACAAATAAACAATAAAATGAATATATCAGTATGTACAAAAATAAACAAATACAAGTTAAATCCGATCAAATAAATGACTCAACTGAGTGACAAAATAATGAACATAAAAGTAAAGACTTATTTAGTCTAGAATCTACGATGAACAACGTAGTCTATCCACCACACGAATCCTCATAAATAAGTAAGTTATTTTCAGTGGAACTCTAAAATATGATTAACAATAATCTTTCACAAATAATACTTTACTTGGTGTTATGAAAGTCGAGCAATGTTTACACTTTATACCACTAGAAACATACTGTACAATAAGAAAGGAGATACTCTGTACTTAACTTAACACTGCCGGGCCCATACTAAAGTAAACAAAACGAGCGGACGAGGGCAGAAATGACGTCACAAACAAAAGACATTCACGTTGCGAATCCACAACCAACGACGGAACGCTCACTCGTAGCAATATGTAGAAGTCCGCGTGCTTTATTGGGCTTAAGAAATATATATGGATCCTCGTGTTTCGAAGCCGACTTTGGTAAAACGTTACTCTGATCACCTAAGCGGCACGGGTAGTCCCTATTAGAGGTTCACGGTGCCATAAGCTCATTGAACAGGCTTTGTGTGAAATATAACAGAGTCTAGGACTGCTTTTAGTGTCCTGGTGGCCCAGAGGTAACGTTCCCCAGTCATAGTTATAAGATCGTGGGTTCGAATCCTGGTGGGGTGAGGTGTTGATTATATATATATATATATATATATATATATATATATATATATATATATATATATATATATGTTTATTTTCGTGTGATTTTATCAAGATATATATATATATATATATATATATATATATATATATATATATATATATATATATATATATATATATATATATATATATATATATGTATATATGTGTGTGTGATATTATTGTTCAATTGAAGTTTCCAACACATTAAAATTGTTGGAAACGAAAAGAAAATATAGATATGTTTAATGCATTTATATTGTCATTGTAGTACTGTGTATCAAAATACAGACAGAGCAAATGTTATCTATTATCTTATAGCCACTACATTATTCCTTTTACACACACACACACACACACACAGAAATATACATGCACATAAATATAATAGAATTTTATGATGTGCAATAAACAAATTATGTAATACACAAATGCATGAAAAGGAAATTTAATGACATTCACCAAACTGTACCAAAATGCACATGCCATGATTCCATGCATATAATATGGTAAAACATGCACTCACTTAAATACATAACATAAAGTGAACATAAAATGCTGTAATATGAAGCAAAATTATATACAAAATGCACATCCAGCAACATGCATTAACAATATGGATAAAGCATGCACTCAGATACCTAACATCATGAAATTCCAAAGATAACATATATATTACTACTATGAGGCCTATATGCAATCTCTCTTATATTCCATTCTACTAAATTAAATACTGTAAAATATTTCACATATAATTTCACATTCGAAATACATGTTTGGTTTTCATGGTGAAGAAATTAATGTCCTATACATTACAATTGTACACACCTTCAAGGTTCTCATCTGGACAAGCATAATTACAAAGCCTAGATCTGCGTTGTCCTGATGTATAATTCTTTGATGAAAAATGGTAACTACATATTGGGAAGCTTTATAATTGCTCACAGGTCTTCCCTTGGAGATGTAGAACCTTTGATGGAACTCCTGTAAAACTTAGCCATTTGAGGCATCTGAAAAACACATTAAACAAGAGTACAGTAATGATTATTTGCTAGTATGAGTTGCATAGTGCAGTTAACGTTGATATAGGTGACAACGTGTATTTTATTTTGACAAATCTTAACTCTTCATTTTTTATCCTCGTATATATGCCTCTAACTTGATACTTTATGTAAAACTGTATTGTTGTTTGGATGGAACACATACCTTTCCTTATCATTGGGGAAAACATGAAAAACAAGCTCAGAATGAATTTCCTTTCGCCTTTTGCAAAGGGCACACGGGTGAGATCTTTCATTCATTGTCACGTTCGCTTTGAATTTAAATTTCGCCGTTAAGATTATGTAAACAAACCATAGTATTTGTAAATAAAGCAGACGACGCACAGTGCTCACCACCTGCCATCTATTGAGCCGACTCAGCAGTATTAAGAGCCAATGATCACAGCAATTCGTTTAGTTTTCCTGTCTTTCGTATGTAGTCTTTGGGGCAACATGGGGTGTGTTTAGATGTACGAAATTTTGTGTAGTATTTGTATAAAAAAATCCTTCAGTTTGTTTTCCGGTAATTTATTATTAGTCAATGATCCACGGTGCGGTACTCGGACAGTCACATTTTATTGTAATTATTCTTGCTAATTTGGATGCTTGCTTGACCCAGGCTGCCAAGGTGACAGTCCGACGGAGCCTCAAAAGCAGACAGGTGATGGCGTGACGCGGTGTCAGATATTGTATATTTTTTGACGTGTGTGATGGACTGCCATTTATCCCCGTTCTTCCTGTAAGTAGATTTAATACTGTATTGTACCTATATTTGCCATTAGTTTGTGTTAGCACATAGAGAAGTGTCATGATATTTACAATAGCGGCCTAATTGTATAATAATTTGCTGTACAGTAGTTTGCTTTGCGTCGGTTTACCACTTGTTTATACTGTTTATTCTGGATCACTGTCCGTACGTAACCTTTATAATTATTTAGATTACCAAACTCGCAGTTAATATGCGGTAGTGACCAAGCATGGAACTCTATAGGGATTTGTATATAGCGAGATAGAGAAAAAAACAAACTTTTTAGCCTTGTCGTCGGAAATTTATATTTTTCGAGTTTTGTTTCTTTACGTTCCTTTGGGTTTTCTTTTTGTCTTCTTGGGTTAGGTTAGGTTAACATACCCTCTGGATAGTTTAGGTCAGGTCTTTCTGGTTTTCTCTGGTTAGGTTACGTTCGACATTTATTTTGATATTTGAGTTATTAGGTTAGGTTCTTGATCGTTTTGTTTGGCAAAATTGTATTTCCTCTACAATTTTTGGGGTCATGATAATACTCGTAACTGTAGAACTTTACTTCCGTTGAAAAGTTTCCCAACTCGGCTCCTTAACCCGGGCACCTGTTCTTGAATACTTCACTTTAAAGTTTTCTGTTATAGTTAGGTTAAGTTTCGTTAACGTTAGTATTTAGTAGTTGCCATTATCTACTTATATATTGAGTCTTATATAGGGAGGAGAGGGAACTAAATCCAATTTATTATTCTATAGAGTTGCAGTCATTCGGGGAATCGGTTAGGTTAGATAAAGTTAGGTTTGTAAGGTTAGGTTAGTTTGGGTATCTAAATACAGGGATGACCGAAACTAAAATTGCACCGATTTTGTTTCATAGTCAAATAAGATTCTCTGCCTCACTCACAAACTTTTGAGTGTCGAGACGTATATGTTTCTTGGTCTTTGTGTGTGTGTGGTTCCTCCTATTCTCGTTCCTTTGGGCCTCTGGTAAAGTTGTTCGTTGCCACCATTTCATAGCACCTGATACGCCAGGTAATCCGTGGTTTGTTGTCACACCTTTTACCCTCAACTTGATTAATATCACCACGAGGATCACACACACACACACACACACAATCATCATCATCATCACACATGTCTGTCACTTTCAAGGTCTGTTACATGTACATGAGGTTGATTAATGATATATATTTTGACTCGCATCATTGCATTACAAGATCACAGTAGAAAAAAAAATATGTTCCAGGACCTCATTGTTGTAGGAGTAATACAGGAAAATACTGTGTACATAAATCTCTCTCTCTCTCTCTCTCTCTCTCTCTCTCTCTCTCTCTCTCTCTCTCTCTCTCATTTTTTAGTTTTGGCAATGTAACAGTGAGGTGAGCTTTCCCCTTGTGACCAACTGACCATCAAGAGTGTTAGTTTTATAAGTAGTGGGAATGGTGTTGAAAAGTTAAGTGTCTCGATAAAGTGTATTTGTTGATCGAAAACCACTGCTGCCTTGATGTGTTAGTGTGTGTGTGTGTGTGCCTGTGTTTGTACGTATGTCCTTGCGTGTCTGTTTGTCTGTGTGAATTTGTTATATCATACATTCAATACTTGTAATCTTATACGTGAACTCATGTTAATAATAGTGTTTGTGTTTCAGGTACGTGCAACATTGCCATTGCTTCTTGCCTTCCGCCCCAGAGAGTGACGACACGGAGCTTTACCTGGTCACAGCCCGATAAGGTCAGTCCTTTGATATAGATTATAATTACCCGGTATGCAAAAAAATGAAGAAAGAAACAATTTTCACTTCGAGGAAAAGAATTGTTAAACGTTATAACGGAGAATCAAAAAATACCGAAATTATATAGAGTATACAGTTACGTATAAACAGGAATCGCATTTAAAGTTTGGGAGATTTATTTATTAGTTTTATTACGATACGAAACCGTGAATCTTTACATACTGTGTTGAGGAAGCACTTAACTGAGGCAACTGATGGCTTGCAAGAGGTCCAGTAATGCTATTATCTGGACGAATGAATTCACTGTGCTCTCAAACATCCGCAACATGGCTTGATCAGCAGAGTTTATAAGTCCTTTGTAGTTGTAGGACGAGTTTCAGTTAATCCGTGAATTAACGAAATGGACGATTCTTTACAAACTGTACACAAAAGTCACACGTAAACGTGAACAACTTTATTTTTGTTTATTGTCCTTTTCTGCCAATGTTTACTGTTTGACGTTTTGCAATTCTCCCTCCGTTTGTACAAACAGAGCAGACACGGCTATCACACGATGCAACCAACTCCAATCACCAGTCCAATCCAGCGACAAACACGTATTCCAACCAGTGGGAATGAACCAGCAGGCAACTATCGGACAATAAATGGCTTTGAAACGAGGAAAGCGTTCGTGTCGCTTTGAGTTTATTGAGTCATTATGAAACCAAAGGGATAATGGGAAAACAATTACCGACTTGATTCTGGGGTGACACTAAACACGAGAGTTACAATAGTTTCAGCTGGCTTCACCGCCGCGCTGTGTCATGCAGACGTCTCCCGCCTTGTGCGAGGTTCAGGTTGGGGAGGGCGCCCTTGGTCGATCCATTAAAGTTTTTTTTTTACACAGGCAATAAAGGTAGATTCTTGGAGTTGCGAATGTACTGTACTAGGTCTGGAGGGCATAGGAGAGTGTTCTTTGGTGTTTAAGGTTTACTACACCGAACTTGGCAACTACAACCTTCACCCACCACCACTCATCCACCGCCACTACTCACCCTCACCACCACTAACCGCCACCACCACTAACACCACTCACCCCCACCACCCACCTCCACCCACATACCCCAACCAACCAACCCACCCCCACCCTCCACCCATCAACCCCCCCACCCCCCACCATTCGCCAACCCCACCCCCACCATTCTGCCAACCCCCACCCCACCATTCGCCAACCCCCCCCCCACCCAACCCCACCCCCACCATTCGCCAGCGCCAACCCCCACCTCCACCCGCCAGCCCCCACCCCCACCATTCGCAACCCCCCACCATTCGCCACCACTACCCCCACCACTCGCCCACCCCACCACTACCCCACCACACCCCCCACCACGCCCACCCCCACCACTCACCCAGCCCACCCCACCACTTACCCCACCACTCGCCCACCCACCACTCGCCCACCCCCACCACTCGCCCACCCCCACTCCCCACCCCCACCACTCCCCACCACCCACCCACCCCCCACTACTCCCACCCCCACCCACCCCTCCACCACCCCCCCACCACACCACGCCCCTGCCCGCCCACCCCACCACTCCACGCCCACCACCACACCCACCCCCCACCACCACTCGCCCACCCCCACCTCGCCCATCCCCACCACTTGCCTACCCCCCCACCACTCACCCACCCTCCACCACTCGTCCACCTCCACCCTCGTCCATTCCCCACTACTCGTTTACCAACATCACCACTCACCACCACCAACACAACCACCACCACTCGCCCACCAACACCACCACTGCCCCCACCACTCGCCCACCTCACCACTCACCTCACCACTCGCCCACCTACATCACCACTCGCCCACCTACACCACCACACGCCCACCCACATCACCCACCACCACCACTCGCCCACCTACACCACCACTCGCCCACCAACGCCACCACTCGCCCACCATCACCACTCGCCCACCTACACACCACACCACCACTCGCCCCACCACCACTCCACACCACATCACCCACCACCCACCACCCCACCACTCGCCCACCAACACCACCACTCGCCCACCCACCACCACACCCACCACACCACCACTGCCCACCAACCACACCACCACTCACCCACCCCAACACAACCACTCACCCACCAACACCACCACTCGCCCACCAACACCACCACTCGCCCACCTACACCACCACTCGCCCACCTACACCACCACTCGCCCACCAACACCACCACTGACACAACCATCACGCTTCCACAAAACAAAACAATGATAGCTGGACATACTCAACTAAGCTGCAGACATGAACAAGTTTCAGTCCTACATCAATGGGAAGTCAAAACAAAGCAAACAAAAGCTTGGCTGTGCATCCACTAATTATGGCCGTCTTCTGCCCTCCCTCCGGTGTAAGATAATTATATTAATCACTACCATCGTCAACATGCTACAGTACAGTATCATCTGCCTGTAAAGTCTCATGGGAGAGGTTTTAGTCACAGGTGGACGTATACAGGTGTTAGTGAGTACAGATAACTTTCCTACTATGTATACACTGGTAATGTATGTTTTATTATTGTTTCTAGTTATTTCGAATTGGGCAGTTTTCCTGGCTTGTAAATTATAGTGTTTGAGTATCATGTTTCAAGTTTAAAGGTAACGGTTACATCTGAAAGCTATGTATACACTGGTAATGTATGTTTTATTATTGTTTCTAGTTATTTCGAATTGGGCAGTTTTCCTGGCTTGTAAATTATAGTGTTTGAGTATCATGTTTCAAGTTTAAAGGTAACGGTTACATCTGAAAGCTTTTGTTATGTGGTGTGTGTGTGTGTGTGTGTGTGTGTGTGTGTGTGTGTGTGTGTGTGTCCCCCCCAGTACTGTCACCGAGGTTTCTCCTGAGGTCACCACTGCCTCCATCTGTTTCCTTATTACTCATTGGTGATTTTCTCTCACTGTTTAATAACACAATTCACTTTTATACAGGCTATTCAACCCTTCATAGATTGTTCACCCTGGCCAGCACAGTTACCCCTAAAGGAAATAAAAATATCAACGCCAGACATCATTGCTTTTAAGAAATTTTGCATGCATAGTTAAGCGGAGTCACCCCCAAAAAAGTTATCTTCGACCCCATTGAAAAAAAATGGAATATAAATTTGGAAAGTCTCAACATCTTATCACACAGTTCTGTATATACTGATTAACACTGTAGGATTTCCAATGACACACACTTTGTTTTTCTCGGATCATATAATATAACCTCCAACCGTTCAAAATATCCTGCTTTTTTGGTTTTAATCTTTGTCTCAGGAAATGGATTCGATAGTTTTGCCTAAACCCTTCAGTTTCTCTCCTTCTCTCACTCTCTCTGTCTACATATTACTCTTACTCACTCTTCCTCTGTCTTCCTCTGTCACTCACTTCCCCCTGTCTATCCCTTCAGAAGTTTCTACCTCTTAGCATCAATCGGAAATTATGCTTAGATTGGCATTAGTTTCTCTTACTAGATATTCAGACATTCTCGATTATCATTAGTGTCATCTCCTTATACACGGCCAGCAGGCGGGAGGGCGGGCTGGGGGCGGGGATGGAGGGAGGAGGAACAGGGGAAGCAGGGACAGGGGAAGGAGGAACAGGGGAAGGAGGAACAGGGTAAGGAGGAACAGGGGGAAAAAGGAACAGGGGGAGGAGGGAGCAGGGGAAGGAGGGAGCAGGAGAAGGAGGAAGCAGGAGAAGGAGGAACAGGGGAAGGAGGGAGCAGGGAAAGGAGGGAGCAGGGGAAGGAGGAACAGGGGGAGGAGGGAGCAGGGGAAGGAGGAGCGGGAGAAGAAGGAGCAGGATAAGAAGGAACAGGGGAAGGAGGAACAGGGGATTGAGGAACAGGGGAAGAAGAGAGTTCCAACTGACCGCAGTACTCCCAAGCCCGGAGGCATCACCTTTAACCAAGCCTGGGAGTTCAACAGGCATAATCTCCTGTTGCCATGTGTTACCTTGTGTTTTAGGGGTAGAGCTTTTATCTGTGCCTTTGTTTGATGATTTTGTTTTGTTGTGATTGTATAATGTTTACCTGGTGTTTTCGTATGATATATGGACCTGTGTATTATTTTCGTATGCTTAGTGTGTTACTGGGACGCTTCCATGTGTTGATTAGCGTTGTGTTGTGTTACATATTAAGCAACTGTTCTCAGATGGTAATGGTCAAATGAACGAGTAAGGTGATTTTTGTTTTTGTTTTTTTGTTATTTATCGATATAGAACATAGACATGATGTTAAATGAAGTACTTACGTAATTTTTGGTTGATTTCGTGCAATGTACTGACGTGTTATTGATTGGTGTTATCAAGTGTTATCTTGTTATGAATATTTATGTGGTACCTCTATATATTTTTTACGTGTTGTTATGTTATTTAGGTATATATATATATATAATGTGCCATCACGTGTTTTTGGATTTTACTGGGGGTGTTTTCAGCGGTTATCGGCAGCGGGGTCAGAATCAGTGAACTGGAGTTAGATGGACACATAGATAAACAGATAGTGCCAGGCAGGAGACTCACTGCACTTACCCAATTTATTGAATAGGAATGGAAAGATAGAGAACACTGGGTGGATGCAAGGAAGGAGAGGGAGAGAGGAAAAGGTGTTAGGATAGATAAGAAGAATGAAAATACCTAAAGGATATTGTATAGTAATTGCATTGTTGATGACAGACAGACAGACAATGATAGATATAACCCCTGTTGCCTCCTTACACCAACCAGGTTTAGGGAAATCGCATTAGCTCCCCCATTACCAAATAATGAAGGAGGATAAAGAGAAGCATTTGTAAAGTTCACCTACAGGCGGGTCTAAATTATACGCTTAAGGAACAAGAAATTACTGGTGAGGGAGGCTACCACGAACACCCTGGTCCTACGTGTTGCTCACCTCTTCCACTACTGTAGCCTACCCCCGGTGACGCCTCTTCCTATACCTTTATTATTATCGTTGTGGCTCCTTAACTCCTTCGTTCTCTTATTGTCGTGAAAATATCAAGAGGCGATGAATCACAACGTTAGGAAAATCAGTGTATCTCCAAGTATGTGTCTGAGAGATCTTGAGGTGTTCCTTATGTCCCGGACCACTTACCATCGCTCCTCACTATGTCTCTCTGGGGAAGTAAACCAACAGCCGCCAGAAACCTTTGATTGGGGCGAAGGTTGGAAGAGTTGGTAACTTTTACTTGATACAGACGTCATTGAGCCTCACCTGCTTGACTCCCCATTACAACCAGGCGATGAAATGTAAACAAAACACTTTTCACGTGACATTTCCCATCCTCCCCAGCCCATTCCAACCCCCTCTGCCCCTTCCACCCTCCCCCCCCCCCCCCCCCACCCCCATCGCTGGAGCAGGTGAAACGGATGGTTGTTATTAAAAGAGATGGTCTATAAAGGAGTTAGTCAGGAGTTATGGTATAGGTGTTACGAGGGACGCTGGTGGCAGGTACAGCTGATCACACGACGATGCTGTTGTTAATGGTAGGGCAGCTTTCCTTACTAACAAAAAAATCCTACACTACAAAATTCCACCGAGTAAAATCCCACAACCAAAATAACACAAGTGACTCAACATCGCTGTACTTTTCGTTGGACTTCTATTAAATTGTTAGGAAAGGTTAGTTGAGGGTATGAATGAATGAAGAGCTCACCTGTGTTGCCTCCAGGTCCCCCGTAACTTGTAATGCAACGGGGGAAAAAAGTTTGTGTGTGTGCAGATAAAAATGTTTAACTCGCCATTACACCTGGTTGCCGAGATTGAGGTGTGACTTGAATGATTTAAGACACGAGTCAAGATTTGTGGTGTTGTTGTTATTATGGTATCCTGAAGCTTAGCCGATCATGATATACTTAGTGCATTGATCATTCTTTTATCTGAATATCACTTCTGTATTTTTGTTTTTCTTCAGATTACGATTTTTTTTCCTTCAAGTATTACGATTTTTTCCTTCAGATATTACCGATTTTTTCCTTCAGATATTACCGATTTTTTCCCTTCAGATATTAACTATTTTTTCCCTTCACATATTAACGATTTTTTCCTTCTCCTACTACGATTTTGTCCTTCAGCTATTAAGAATTTTCCTTCAGATTTTACGAATTTTCCATCAGCTTTTCCGATTTTTGATTTAGTTCACTGGAAATATTGTTCATCTGTAACTATGTTGACTGTGATGGCTGTAAATCCGTGTTTACTGTATAATATTTAACAGGTTTGTGTGGTAGGTGACATTTCTACTCTTACGGTGTTGTGAATCATCAAATACCGTACATGGAGAGACAAAACACACACACACACACACACACACACACACACACACACACACACACACACACCATTATCCTCATATACACTATAACACCACACTATAGCGTTATCATCACCACCACCTCCTCCTCCTCCTCCTCCAGGCATCACGGTGACTTACATTATCATTGCTGGTGCTGACAGAAAGAAACATGATAGAGAGTTACTGTAAAGTTTGTATCTTGGGCAATATATGAATCCCCCTCTCTCATAAAATGCAGAAGTCTCCCTTACCCCCTACTTCCCCTTCACCCCTCCCCTACATTCCCCCCTGCCCCTCTCTCTCTCTCTCTCTTCCAGAAAATGCAGTGGGTGGATGAAGCTCTACTGTCGATCTGTATCTTTTGGGACAGAGGCTGATGAGTTGTGCATGACTTTTTGACGGGGAGAGAACGGATGTAATAGCGACGACAGATGAAGAGATATACAGCACGAAAACGAGGCGACGCTGTGTATCTTTCTCTGTGAACTGTTATGTCAACGTTTACCATATGAAGTTTTTTTTTTTTTAATTTGTCGGGAAATTTTGAGACGAGAGGGTGGGTGGAGGGGGGAAATTGGGACAAATTTTTGAGTCATAGTTAAAATATTCTCTCTCTCTCTCTCTCTCTCTAGTCTAAGAAAGCTCAGAGATTGATTTAGGTTTATAATATTTTTCTTGTCAAAGTTATCTAACAGGTGGTCTCAGAGTTTTGAGTCCAAAGTGAGAGAGTTGAGTCGAGAGAGAGAGAGAGAGAGAGAGAGAGAGAGAGAGAGACTTATTTCTGGATTAAAAGGAAGCGCAGCAAACCGGTGGTCCAGGTATAAACTCAGTCATCTGTCGCTTGTATCTTAATGTTTCCCTCGTCCCCTTCCTCATTTTCCTTTCTTTCCTCTTCTCCCTCGCCCTCCCTTCTTCTCTCCCTTTTCCTTTTTTTCCTCTTCTCCCTCGCCCTCCCTTCCCCATTTCTTTCCTCTTCCCTTTCTCCCCTCCTCTTTCACCTTCTCCCTTTCTTCCCCTTCTCCCTCGCACTCCGTTCTTCCTCTTCCCCCTCCCCTTCATTTCTCTTCCCTCTTTCTTCCAGCTCTCCTTCTCCCTTCCTCTTCCCGCTCTCCTGTGGGTGCTTGTAGTCTCAGGGCATTTACACTAGAGTAGAGTTTGGACTGTTGTTGCTTGTACCAGAGGTGAGAGAAGGGAGATAACAGGGAATCCTATTACGCCTTCAGTAAGTGAATGTTAGCTGCCATGAGTTGTATCTCTCTCTCTCTCTCTCTCTCTCTCTCTCAAGAACTTCCCTCAGTCGACTTTTACCACTCTGTCTTTCACAGGTAGAAAACGATAGGTGAAGTTTGGCGGTTCTCGTTGTGTCGTGGCAAATAAAAATATTCCTCCCGCTAATAGACTTGATCTCTGCATGTCCGTCTTTTTTATCCTGGGGACACGGTATTTTACACAACACCTCTAAATGTGTTCGGTAGTTTTTTTTTTTTTTAAATACTCCGGTTAAGAGTCACTTATCCGGCGGTATTTTTATTTATATATTTTTTATTTATTTTTATATTTTTTTTGATGGGCCTGATTGCTGCATGTGCTTCGATTTTTTTTTTGTGGTACAGATAATGATATATGGATTTTTTTTTTCACTGCAAGAGACAGACAGACAGACAGACAGACACACAGACAGTAAAAGCGTATTGCTCTCTGGGTATAATCCCGTACCGGCATATTGGAATTTAATACTCTATGACTGCTATCTTTTATATCCAGCAATTACGTAATGGGAATATAGCTTTCAGTAGTAAAAACATCCATAAAAAAAGTTGTCCCTCGTCACAGAAATTGCCAACACGATAACTCCGGGTATTGAAGTCTTGTCCCTGGATAACATGACGCCCGAGACGACTAACTCTCTCAAGATGTGGACTAATCGGACGTGATTCACAGTCTGTTAGTCATTTACACAAACTCTGGCTTACTGTCCTAACTTATAATTGGAAATTCTAGGGAACCGTCACAGCGCCGATAAGACTTCATTAAGCTGTAATAACTAGATGTCAAGTATTAGGCGCAGCTGTAGTTTACTTCCACTACGGACAAAATAACTTAATTATTATTGGAGCACGATAGATAATAACGAATAAATGTTTTAATAGTCTCGAGCTTCACTACTTTCCAGCACTAAGTATCAGTGAACATATGAAGCACTTAATTCTCAAACGCGATAATCAAGAATACGTCAACCGGTTTAAACAAAGTCACGTATCCTCACTACTCCAGTGATGATACGTGACTTTGTTCGTATAGATACCAGGAACCATGACTGAGTTGAGGCCAGCCAGCAGTATAGTCGCGTTCATGACCTTCAGGGCACAGGTCAGGCATTATCATACTTATAAACAAGACCGTAAAGGGACCTTACTCGGTGTGTCCTAGCCTCTTACACGCCACCTCTTAACTCCTCTTAGTATTCTCTATCTCTCTTACTCCTGCTTTACACTTAACTACCTTTTCGTTCTATTTCTCACCTTCTTGTTGTTCTCATGTTTCCTGACCCTCTCCATCACCCCCTCATAGAAAGGGAACATCCAATATCCCTGACGTCTTTACCTACCTTCCTGTACACTATTAACACGGTGCATCTCCTCCCTGTTACAACCTTCCTTTCCCACAACCATGATCCCTTCCACAACACACCTCCATCCTCTTCCTTATATCCATCCCTAATTAAAAGGAACGTCATTGTCCACCACACAGCCACTCTACACCTCCATCACTCCACCACACAGCCACTTTACACCTCCATCACTCCACCACACAGCCACTCTACACCTCCATCACTCCACCACACAGCCACTCTACACCTCCATCACTCCACCACACAGCCACTCTACACCTCCATCACTCCACCACACAGCCACTTTACACCTCCATCACTCCACCACACAGCCACTCTACACCTCCATCACTCCACCACACAGCCACTCTACACCTCCATCACTCCACCACACAGCCACTCTACCTCCATCCTCCACCACCCACTCACACCTCCATCACTCCACCACACAGCCACTCTACACCTCCATCCTCCCACCACACAGCCACTACACCTCCATCACTCCACCACACAGCCACTCTACACCTCCATCACTCCACCACACAGCCACTCTACACCTCCATCACTCCACCACACAGCCACTCTACACCCACACCCACCACAGCCACACACCTCACACCTCCACCACCACACAGCCACTCTACACCTCCATCACTCCAGCCACTCTACCACCCCATCCACCCACACACAGCCACTACACCACCACCCACCATCACACCCCATCACTCCACCACACAGCCACTCTACACCACCACCACTCCACCACACAGCCACTCTACCACACAGCCACTCTACACCTCCATCACCACACAGCCACTCTACACCTCCATCACTCCACCACACAGCCACTCTACACCACCACCACTCCACCTGCCAGCCACACAGCCACCACACCACCACCACTCCACCACACAGCCACTCTACACCTCCATCACCCACCACACACCACAGTACACACGTTGTCCCCAGAAGAGTCTGTCTGGAGGATGAATCAAATGGTATGAATTGATTTCAGTACTTCTGACGCGACCTCTTCTCTACCCCTCCTCCCCCCTCCCCTCCCCTTCCTCTCATTCCCCTCCTCTCCTCCCCTTTTTCTCCATCCCTTCCTCTCCGCCCCTTCCTCTCCGCCCCTTTTTCCCCTTCCCGAACGTCCCCCTCCATCACCCCACCCTTCCCATCCTCGTCACCCGTCACTCCTCACCGCTTACTATACCTCACGAACCTTCGAGGTGCATAATTCAGCCTCTTCATTGGTTCTCACTGCACTTGTACACAAAAACTCCATCTTGGCTTCAATCATCTACACGTCAAGTCAAACAGGGTCTTAGTGACTCGCTTCACATCGCATGTTTCACTGCGTGGCCCGTGATGGTTCCTCGGTAATTGGGCGATTTTGGCTCTTAAGGATCACTAGGAAGACAGCGGAAGTGCATAGTGAAGGACTTATGAGAGACTTGCAGATTTGTAGCTTAGATTTGGTAAAGTGTGTTCATTCGCTCCCGTGGCCTCCCTCCCCTGCAGTTTATATGAGCGTCGTGGCATCTCTGGTATGCGTATCAAATATCACGTCAACGTACAGGGAGGAGCGCAGGTCCTTTTTTCTTATAGTAGGAGGGTGCTGATGGCTGTTGGGCCTACCCTTCCTTCCTTCCTTTTCCACGCACGCGCAGACACACGTGTGGGCGTCGTGCACATACTGTACAGCACACAAATGTATGTAGGTAAGCAGTGCAGGCTTCAGCGCGTTCCCTATCAGCGCAATATCATCCTGGTGCATAAAACATTTAAATTGGCATTGCATAATTATCAGTTGGGAAATGAGTGATCCCAGAAAAAGTAGGACCTGCTCATCTATCTTTAGCGATCATTAATCAAATCTGTGGAGGACCTTCCTGATGTAACGGAGAGGCTATCATAAAACCTGTTTTTTACCCAAGTTCTCATTAAGAGTTAATTCTCCGTTTCCAGGTATAAATGTTCAATCAAAGTACTTCATCTCGTATGCTGTGTTGTATATACCTGTTATGTTCCACTATAACACATCCACTATAACACACATCTACTAGAACACATATCCACTGGAACACACATCCACTATAACACACATCCACTATAACATATATATATATATATATATATATATATATATATATATATATATATATATATATATATATATATATATATATATATATATATATATATATATATATATATATATATATATATATATATATGCAAGTAAATCACTGTAGGTGCGCGTGATCTAGGTATATGCTGATAACCACAAGGAAAGAAGAAAACACGAAGTTCCCAAGCGCTTTCGTGTAATTCACATCTTCAGGGGTGAGTACAGACTAAAGAGAAGTACAAACAAGGTGTATATATACAGAGGAGGGTGAGACCAGGTCCACAATGGTCAGGTATTAGGTAATGACCCTACTAATCTTTAAATAGCACGGCAACGGTCGGTAGTCAGGTCAGAGGGTAAGGTGACCCAACCTTCTCACCTGGTTACAAATCTTCTTAATTACAAAATTGTCCAGTTTGTACATGCCATTACTCAAATTCATGTTGAATGCTTCGGTATGTTTAATGAGACTAGAGTCTATGATGTTCCTACTATCAATTGAATTACAAGGTAATATTGAGGAGGTATTATCCCAGTCAATGCAATGCTTGTTATCCCTCAAATGAACAAACAGAGCATTGGATTCCTGGCCAGGCCTAACACTATATTTATGCTGTTTAAGTCTAGTTACAAGATCTTTACCTGTCTGGCCTAAGTAAAACATATTACATTCCTTGCAAGGAACTTTATAAATGCAACCAATTGTGTTGTTGGGGGAGTTCTTGATTAACATTTGTTTAATAGTGCATGAGGTTTTAAATGCCACATTGACGTTCCAGGTTTTTAGTTGTAAAGGAATGTGTGAGAAATTTTTGTGAAATGGTAATATTAAGATATTCTTATGGTCATGGGTGGGCTTGGGATCAGTTCTATAAAAAGTTTTCTTAATAATGTATAGGCATTTGTCTATGAAAGATCTAGGGTATTTAAGGTTTGAGCCAATATTATAGATATATTTATATTCCTCATCAATGAATTACGGACTGCAAATTCTCAAAGCACGTAAAAACATTGTTGAAAATACTGACTGTTTGACTCTATTATGGTGGACAGAATAATAATGAATGTATGAACACACATTAGTTGGTTTTCTATAAATACTGAACTTAAAAGTGTTACCTATTCTGTGTATCAGACCTGACTACCGACCGTTGCCGTGCTATTTAAAGATTAGTAGGGTCATTATCTAATACCTGACCATTGTGGACCTGGTCTCACCCTCCTCTGTATATATACACCTTGTTTTGTACTTATCTTTAGTCTGTACTCACCCCTGAAGATGTGAAATACACGAAAGCGCTTGGGAACTTCGTGTTTTCTTCTTTCCTTGTGGTTATCAGCATATACCTAGATCACGCGCACCTACATATATATATATATATATATATATATATATATATATATATATATATATATATATATATATATATATATATATATATATATATATATATATATATATATATATATATATATATATATATATATATATACAGTATATATATATACAAACTGTACATGCATACATACATACTGCACATACATACATACATACATACATACATACATACATACATACATACATACATACATACTGTACATACCTATACATACATACATACATACTGTACATACATACATACATAAATACATACATACACCACCCGCCGACTCCCCAACGCCTTCTAAAAAAAACTAAGAGTTCAGAGAAGAAACAAAAATAGGAGAATCAGCTGTGGCGCAGGACGGCACGAGGTGAGTCAAAACCCAACTTGTGTTTTTCCTGCACTAAGTGGCTCCACCAAACTCCTGTTCCTTTCTTTTAAACACACCCAAGAATGTTAAATCGACAATGGAGCGTCGAAATAAAAAGGATTCATTCATCTTGGTTTCTCGCTTCCAGATTAAAAAAAACCGGTTTCTGGATAAAAAACAGTGGGGGGAGGGGGATGGAAGTGAGAGTTCTTGAGACTGGTTATGAGGGAAGGCTTTTGAGGAGGTGTATCAAGATGGTGGCGTGAGTTCTGGCCGCGACAGGTGTAGGTTAGAGTGTATACTGGAACAAGAGTGGGTACATGACTGAAGAGTAAAATATAGAATGTACAATGGTGGTTCCATGAGTATGTATAGATACCTTACTCTGCGCGCAAAAACACACACACACACACACATACACACACACACATACACATACACAGACACACATACACAGACACACACACAGACACATACACAGACACACAGACACACACACACACGGTAAAATAATTATACAAACAAATTACGCTTAAAAGATATTTCACTCGAACCCATAATAATGCAGATAAACCAAGGTTAAGCTGCCGTCTTCCCACACACCAGAGAACAGCTGGTAAAACTGTCCAGCTGGCTATTCGAGATAATGACGCTAGGCCACTCAACACCACCTGTACCATCCTAACTTTCAGCTGCTCCAACTGTAGGTCGTAAATATTACCGTTTATAAGACTCTCTCTCTCTCTCTCTCTCTCTCAGACCCTTTGTGTATAATCTGACTATCTTCAGACCTGCACTTCTTTCCGCATACCTGCTCTCTTTAACAACTATTCCTTACATCTGACTGACTGTCACTAAACACTAACTCAAACAACCACCATCGTACACTGACTGTCAGCTATACGTCATACAATCTCTCCTTATACGTGACTGCCTCTGTACCTGCTCCTCTCATCCTCCATTCCCTCACATAAGTTGTTCCTCGGATCATCGTCTCACAGCCGGGATAATGAGTTATAGAAGCTACATCTTGAACACTTTATATCGGTTATGATTGTTTCATTAAGAGGACAAGTCAGGTGACGTCAATGGATTTAACATTCATCGTTCTTGTGAGATGAATGATTCAAATGGTTTCATCATATATCGTTCTGACTAATAAATTACGATTTTTTTTAATGAAGGTGAAAGGGACACGAGTAAATTATTAAAAATGATTCCGAGTCTTGAAACCCATGTGGTTAAAAATGTGGTAAATGTGTGCCGTTAGTCACCGCTCCCGGCGTTACCACACATCAAAAACTTCCAGCCAGAATGAATGACTCCGCCTCGTCTAAAATCCCCCGAAACAAAAGACGAAGCGAGAGACAAAAGTTTTCTCGCACCTGTTCCAGCTGATTAAAAAATAGTCTTGGTTCTCTTTTGTTTAAGTTAAGGACTTTACAACTCTGGGATTAGTTGCAGGCATCCCCCGCAAAAATAAGCTCTCCTCCCTGGAATACCAACGACCTCAACCCAAGTCAGCCAGCCAACCAGCCGCCAAGAGCACCGTAGCAAAGTTCGTAATATTAATGAAGTGATGCCCTGAATGTATAACGAAGCTGATCCCTCCCGTGTTGTGAGTTACGACCTCCGCAGTTATAATTCCACATTAATCATCATCAATCATAAGGCTTCATTAACTTTGGCTCGCGCAAAAATCTCAGGAATGATGAAATTTTGAACACTGGGTAATTTTAATGTACTGTATCGTGAAAAAATACTTTTTTTTATTGTGTTTTTACTTGTTCTCCGGCGTCTGTGTAAGCCTCTCGCTGTCACTTTCCTGCTCTTGTAGTACATATAGTTTACTGCCAAGTGTGTACAGTATAGTAGTTGGGCGGAGAGGAGCAGGAGTATGGGGGTGCGACATAAGGCCATTGTGAACAATGAAGATGGAACTGAGGGAGGACTGTGTTCTGGGCTATTTCACGTTGACAACATTTTAGAGTAAACCGAATATATCTTATCCCATGTCTGCTGCCCGAGACTATACCTGTGAGAGAATATATATATATATATATATATATATATATATATATATATATATATATATATATATATATATATATATATATATATATATATATATATCGTGTTTAAGTAACACAAGGCGACTGCTTCACTGACTCACTAACTCACAAAACGATTGCACTACTCTCTACAGCTCACCCCGTCTCAATAGATGAGAGCAGTAAAGCAAGACTCCAGAAGCACAGCCGAGCTGTGTAATTGCATGAAAACAGCGTCCCGGACATATACATCAAGCCCAAGACCGGAAACTTTTATTAAAGGTCTTATTTCTGATCACGAACTGAATTGCAAAATAGCAACAATTTGTTTGCTGGCTCCGTCGTATTGGCCGGGAGAGCAAATACTCGAGTCCGCGGGATTGAAAGGAGCTCCTCGTTTCCACATGGTAGGAGGCGGCTCGGAGCTCTCCAATATGCACACACCTCCTCAACTTTCTGCAGTTTTGTGGTGTGTACTGTGTTTGTGTATCGGAAGGAGGTTGAGTGTCCTACGTGAGTGTCGGAAGGACGTAGAGAGTTTTATGGTTCATACTGTGTTTGTGCATCGGGGAGTAGCTGTCTACCACTGTGCTCTCAAAACCTTCATGGTCTCTAGTTCCTCCAGTTCCCCCAGGTCTTCCTCCTGAGCTTCCATTGGTCCTCCCAAATTCTAAGGGGTGTGTGTAAAGCCTTCAGGTCCTCCGGGTGTCTTGAGGCCTGACACAGAGCTACAGTACAGCCGCTGCCTTATGTTGGAGCCGTTGAAAGTGCGTGCCTTAACCCTTTAATTAACGATCTCTAATTAGGGAATCGAATAGTTCACAGTCGCTACTTAACGATCCTTCTTTAGGAAACAAATACCTTTCCAAATTGAACTACATTTACCGGTGGCCAACAAAGCGATGTCAACTTATTGTTAAACACTACCGCGTCTCGGGCAAGAGAACCAGAGCACCAAACCTCATTCCCTACCTTGAATAGTTAACCAGATGGTATAGCATTAAGTTTAACACACGGGGCTCTTGCAAATCACGTTACATGTTGTAAACAGATGCTGGTAAGTCCTGTTTACTCTCTCACACCTTTGGATATGAAACAATCTCGGAAAGCAACTGTCTCACAGCGGCAGCAATTTCACACCCACTGGGAAGACCAGATGCTGAGAGAGAGCCACACATACACAGATGCATACGCGCGCACACACATATATACACACGAGGGCACACACACGCACACGCACACACACACACACACAAGGGAGATAGAGAGAGAGAGAACCATCGTCAGGGAAGCTTGGGTACATGCTAAAGTATGATGTGAGGAGGCGTCTGCTGTCATACGACCCTTGACTCGCCCAGTTAGTGAGACATTGTGCCATAGTAGTGGAGTTTATGATCTTAGTATGACTTGCGTACTATGTGCTTGTGTACACCTGATGTGCCGTGTCCAAGTGCGTGGCAAGTAGGGATAATTACGAGGGGGAGGGAGGAAGAGGGAGGGAGAGGGAGGGAGGGAGGGGAGGGAGAGGGAGGGAAGTAGAGACTGTATTACTGTAATAATTCAAGTCTGCGTCGATGTGTTGTTTTCATAGCTGTAACACTCGAACGCTTAATGAGTCTTTATATTCGTGCAGGTCTTCCCGTAAGCGTGTTGCCTCTGAAGACTGGTGATGAAAGCCAAGGTCAAAGTCAACATAGCCAAGGTCAGAGTCAACATTTAAGTCATCAAGGTCAAAGTATCACGAGGGAGGAACACCGAGTTATCCCCATGATCACAAAGTACTGATGTGTTTCAATTCCTCATTATGTCTAATCACAAGGTAGAGGGCCAGAGACACATTGTAAAATTTGTGATAAAGTCGCAGCTGTGGGCTTTAAGTTACCGCGCGTATTTACGAGTATTATCATTTCTCTTTAAATGTGTTGCAGGGCGGGGGCTGGAGGGGTTGACTAATGGCTTCAACAAATATGATAATGCTACCTGTCCGCCCTTGACCATCATCTCCTCTAGTAATGTAATCTTTCACGAGTTCCTTGTCAGATAAAACTCAAGACTAAATGTTTACGGTTGAGTTTAAATGTCGGTTTATCCGTTTATCTTTATGGAAGGAATAAGTTTTCTTCGTCACACATTATCACTAAAAATATAATTACTTTCCACAGGGCGCTGAAACCATTAAGTTTATTTTATTACGCAAACTGAAAATCCTGTACAATAAATTACTTAAGTTGATTACATGCTGATCCCAACCTGAGTAAACACGTGTGCACCCATATACATAGTGTGTGTGTGTGTGTGTGTGTGTGTGTGTGTGTGTGTGTGTGACGGCAAGGGGGAGAGTGTGGCGGCAAGAAGAGTATGGCTACATAACAGGAAAAGGATGTTTGGCTCAACTATTTACGCTGAGAAAGATTAATGAAACTTTCTGAATGTTTACTCCTGAGATCTGATAATGGCTTGTTTAGAACACTTAAGGCTATACAAACTTTGAGGCACCTATAGCCAGCACCACCCTCCACTGCCTGTAAATCGAGTCGCCCCTTACGTCGCTTTACTGTAGAGGGGGGAAGGAGGAGGAAATCAATTAGTGACTTTCATGAAGCTAGTAAAATAAAAAGACATCTTGACAGTTAATAGAAGAGCAGTCTGGGAAATATTGAAAATGTTTTAAATTAATTAGTTTAGTTCTGTAAGGAGTGGTGGTCTTGTTTGCAGAAGAGAGCCACTTGGCCACTCTTCATATATGTGTTTTTATGTCATCTTGGTAATTGAATATTGCAAGGGTAGTCAAGGTAAATATGGTGATGTAGTCTAATATTGTTGTTTTATTTATTGCTCGACACATCATCGACCCAACCCAACCCAACCCAACCCCTATATCAAACCTCCCCTGGATTTTTATCGTTAATACCCAGAAAAACCTAAATATTTTACAATCTCAAATAGTACTGGTAGCAGATCTGACATAAACATCATCACTAAGTTCACATTTTATTTACCGATAAGTATCTTACATTCACACGGGTTGGTCTTTTGACGTTAACAGATCCTTGAGTGTATCATTCCATCTCAGTAAAGACATGTCACTCTCGCACGTTGCTACATGTGTACAGTCGGCCCCCCCCACACAGTATTCGTATGACATCATTATCCCACAACAAACAGGTCGAACCAAACCGAAAGACAAAGAAGAGGAGTTTATTGGTATATTGACAACCCTGATGGCTGTTTCCTCCTCAAAACCATTATAAGTTACGACATTCTTACTCTGTCCTTCTTCCATTAATATACGATTTTTTTTTTGTGAAGAATCTCTGTTGGATATATTTCAGACGATAGTTTTTACGGTAATAAGTTTCTAATAACGACAGCAGGGGATGACAAGAGCGTAAGACCTTTGTGTTTATGTGGGAACTTAGGAGTACTGTATGCTAGCGGGTTACTGGCTACTGTGTCGTCTTTACATGTTATTCACACAACTTTCAGTGATGACGTTGTAGTATTTGTATTTTTTCTCCTTAGGGAGAGGCTTCAACAGCTAGTGATAGTAGTAGTGTTAACTATAAGAAGCAGCAGCACAATAGTACAATACTTTTTGGATCGACTAAACAAGTCACAGTAAGAGTCTGTTCTCAAGACAAGTATCTCCAGGTATCGTGTTTGTCCTTTTTACGTGTGTGTGTGTGTGTGTGTGTGTGTGTGTGTGTGTGTGTGCGTGTGCGTGTGCGTGTGTGCGTGCGTGCGTGCGTGCGTGCGTTTTTTTTTGCATGCGATCTCCCACTGACCTACAAAAGCTGTCTTGTATTTCTGATGATGCCAAATAGCCTTGAAATATTCAGGAGTTTGCGTATTATCAAACTTTCCTTTGAAGACTTTCTCGTTAACAGCTGTGGGGCCGATTTATCCTGTGTCCTTGTTTCATCCAGGTGTAGGGATGTCGTGGAGCCACAGACCTCGAGAACATAATTTTTTTTTCCACGAGATGCACATTAGTATTGCCACTGTGACTTTGGAATGACACTAAAATGTATATAATTTGGTGCTTGAAAGGAGCATTTGGGGAGAATAGAATGTATAAGCATAAGAAACACGTATATTTGAAGACGCTGTGAACATGAAGGGATTGCCAAATAAAAAATATAACAAGGTGTATCAGGGTGGATCGGGCATACTGCACTAAGAGATTGAAAAACGAGAGACAGGCAAAGAGTGTGTATAATTAGCAGGTGGATGGTAGGGGAGAGAAGGAAAGACAGAGAGTGAACTGGAAGATTACAGTAGAGTGTGAAAATGAACTGGATGGGAAGGGGCCGATCACCCATGAAACAACAGTGTGCATGCATGACTGGAAACCTGGCGTCTCTCTCTCTCTCTCTCTCATGATTGTTGACGTTGGGTTGTGAAGCGATAGGAATATACAACAGATGGCAAACTTGAAGGCTTATTGCACAAGGGAGAACACTATGGCGGGGCACATTTGTGAGTACAGTTCGACGGCCATTCATCTGTGATACAATGATACTAGTTATTAGTAATGTCACCTTCGTTGGTGAGCTCTGAAGTGGCACCAGAGGCCGATACGGGATCGGCAGGGTCGTCCACAGATGTTGTGCGTGGGGAGGGCTGCATCTAGTGCGGGAGGGGCAGCGCTGGCACTTAGTTTTCCTCAGTAGGCAGTCGAGCTACTTACTATTGACACATTTTCGTGTGGTGCTTCCCCAAGCTTGTTTCCCAGCGTTACATATAAACACACACACACACACACACACACACACACACACACTTACACTGTAAAATACACCTGTAGATAAATACATGTATTCATTTTGATAATTTCATAACTTATACAAGACTTCATCTCTCCCTGACACAGCACACATGATCACACGCTTCTATCCTCCGTATTTCTGGTCAACAATTTACCTCCCTAGTCTGTCATGATTCTCTCGCAAGAAAACAATATGCACTGGGAGTTCCTCGAGGCGTGAGGAATCTGATTGTTTGCCCAAGGATGAAACTGAACTGAAGGAAAACAAATTTCCTATATAGACCAGATTTTGCTCTTCAGTTTTAAGGTCAGCTGGAGCCGGGCGTATTGGACCTGTAAATTTGTTTTTGTTTTTCCAGTGTTATTTTCGACAGACTGCGGCGCTGGTTGGTTCATGCATACGCTCACTTTATTTGCCGAGTTCTGCTGTTACAGCCTGTGTGTGTGTGTGTGTGTGTGTGAGATAAGTAAAGTTTGCGTGTGTGTTTTTCTATATTGTATTTGCAATTGGAATGATATTTTTATGGTGTTTGTGTGCAGCCATATACAACGACACACACACACACACACACGCACACACGCACACACACACAACTTCAACTGTGTTACGTCATTAACCATTGGATCGTCTTAAAATTCACATTGTGGATCAAATGTTGAACGCAAATCATAGTTACAGATGATATAAACGAGTGATTGGGGCATACGAACCACCTTCACCTTCCCTTCTGCTTTTTAACATATTAAAACAACCCCCCTGAAGAAGGCAAGTAGCTGTGATCACAACCTTGTGTGTGTGTGTGTGTGTGTGTGTGTGTGTGTGTGTGTGTGTGTGGAGCTTAAAGTGTATATTTTCTCTCATGCAAACACACACATCAAGATGCTGTCCTCTACTCACCCATATTACGTACCAGAACTTAAGGGCTTCACTTGAGCATGTAGTCGGACACCAGAACTACCCGACTGAGACACGTCACAACGCCACTCACACAAGACCTGCAGAATAATGCAGCAAGAAGGATCTCCCAGACGCTGGCAGTATCCCTGTAGGGAGAGATTCAGGATGCCACGGCAGGATCAAACAGGATATTTTCTTGGATCTTAGGAAGAGAGGAACCTTGAGCAAAACGTTGTGTATTGTTGGAGAAGTGACCCACTCGCGTGTGGGTGTGTGTGTGTTTGCGTGCCACTAGTCCTCTTCTGTTTTATGACCATATGATGACGTCTTGGGCACGAGGGAATTGAACTGACGATAACAAATGAATATCAGACTGGTTGAATTGTTGATGTCGTCTGTTTAATATATCTGCACCACGTTTATGGACATTATATGGAATTCACTCTCTATTCCTACCTATGGTCATTTTCCTCTAACTCTTCCTACTTCTTCTTCTCCTCCTTCATTATTATCTCCATCACTTATTCGCAGTTTCCCTTTCAAGTTTATTTCCTGACTTTTCCTCTAAAGTATCTCCGTTTACCATCTTTGTCCTTTTACTCTCTTCCTCCCCCCATTATCATAATCTATGACTCTGTGTTCCCATCATCTAAATCACCTGAACTCTCTCTATAAAGATCCAGACGAACGTTCTATTTATAAGCACATACCTGTCGTGGTAAATATATTGCTGGCAGTATGACAAATATTGATGTCAACATTCCCTACATATTCTAAGGCTGATGAATACACGTATTTATTTCCTAGGACGGGTCATGGTAATTCCTTGATGATGGTATTATTATTATTATTATTATTATTATTATTATTATTATATTATATTATTATTATTATTATTATTTATCCTAGGATGGGCAGTTTGTTTGTGTTTACTGTATGATAAATGTTGACTGTTGCATTTTAAACATTTTATTTCCCCGTTGGTAGTTTATTATGGATCTCTCTCTCTCTCGTGGCGCCCTGGGGTACATTTCCCGCACGTTGCGTCTTTAGGTGCTCCCTGCTACTGAGGGTAATGGGCTGGAAGTTCAATTATTAAATTCTTCACGCCTGGGTCAAATACAGGGCTGGGGGAGGGGGGTGACGAAGAAGGAGGAGGGGAGAGATAAAGGAGTTACGAGGGAGGAGAGAGGAGGAGGGAGAGGGAGAGTGAGGAGGAGAGAGGGGAATCAGGGGAGGAAGAGGAAAGGAATGGGAGAGGGGAGCGAAATGAGGAAGAAGAGAGGGATAGAAGGGGGAGGAGGGAGTGAAGAGGTGAGGGGAGTGGAGGGATAGGGAGAAAGAATTAGGGCAAGGAGAAGGAAGAAGAGTGAAGAAGGAAAGAATGAGAAGGTGAGGAAGGGTGGAAGGGAGTTAGGTGGTAAGAAGGACGAAAAGAAGAGTGGAAAGTGAATGGGGAGGAATGGGATAATATGGAAGGTGAAAGGAAATGGGGAAATGAAAAGAAGGAATGGGGAGGTGATAGAGAGGACTGAAGATGGAAAAAAAGGGGAGAAATAAGATAGTGGAGGTGAAAGGAAGAAATAGGGAAACAGAGACACGTAGGGAGAAGAATAAAGAGGAAGTGGAAAGGGGGTGAAGGGAAGGTGGGGAAGAGTAGGTTAATAGAATAGGAGGAGATAGTGGTGATGGTGGGGGGAGTTAGGAATAATGAGGGTGTAACACGCACTCTTACACACACATTCACTCACTCACTCCTCCTCCTGAAGCCGCAGCAGCTGTCAGTATCAGAAATCATCAACAGTTCTTCTTCACCAGTTCCTTCGTCTGCCGTCAGGATATAGCCCCAGGAAGCATCAGGTTAGGTAGCTCTGACTGGTGGTCTACTGTAGATACCGACCACAAATGTCATCGATGATACCCTTCCACGCACCGTGAGCAGTTTTATGTAAACATTGAGTGGGTCGCCTGAGAACCGGTAGATGAGAGATAAGCTGCTGTCTTCTGCTGCATGTTAGTTATGCTAGGAGCTTTGGCTGTCACCACCACTATCACCATTACCACTATCACCGTTACCTCCCACCACCACTCATCACCAGTTACCCCACCACCACTATCACCATTACCACTATCACCGTTACCTCTACCACCACTATCACCGTTACCCCTACCACCACTACTCCACCATCAATTCTACCACCACCATCACCATTACCCCTACCACCACTATCAATTACACTCCCACCACCATCCATCACCAATACCCCACTCACCACTATCACCGTTACCTCTACCACCACTATCACCATTACCTCTACCACCACTATCACCATTACCCCTACCACCACTATCACCATTACCCCACCACCACTATCACCATTACCCTACCACCACTATCACCATTACCTCTACCACCACTCATCACCGTTACCCCACCACCACCACCGCTCACCCCACCACCACCATCACCGTTACCCCCACCAATCACACCATCACCACATCCCCACCACCACTATCACCGTTACCTCTACCACCACTATCACCGTTACCCCTACCACCACCATCACCGTTACCCCACCACCACCATCACCGTTACCCCACCACCACTATCACCGTTACCTCTACCACCACCATCACCGTTACCCCACCACCACTATCACCGTTACCTCTACCACCACTATCACCGTTACCCCACCACCACCTATCACCGTTACTCCCTACCACCACTATCACCGTTACTCCTACCACCACTATCACCGTTACCTCTACCACCACTCATCACCGTTACCTCTACCACCACCATCACCGCTATTACCTCACCACCACTATCACCGTTACCCCACCACCACCATCACCGCTATTCTACCTCACCACCACCATCCCACCGTCACTCCCACCACCACCATCACCGTTACCCCACCACCACCATCACCGCACTCCCACCACCACTATCACCACATCCCCTCACCACCACCTCACCATCACCACCACTATCACCGTTACCCTACCACCACTATCACCGTTACTCTACCACCACTATCACCGTTACCTCTCTACCACCACTATCACCGTTACTCCTACCACCACTATCACCGTTACCCCTACCACCACTATCACCGTTACCTCTACCACCACTATCACCGTACCTCTACCACCACTATCACCGTTACCTCTACCACCACTATCACCGTTACCTCTACCACCACTATCACCGTTACCTCTCACCACTATCACCGTTACCTCTACCACCACTATCACCGTTACCTCTACCACCACTATCACCGTTACCTCTACCACCACTATCACCGTTACCCCTACCACCACTATCACCGTTACCTCTACCACCACTATCACCGTCCTCTACCACCACTATCACCGTTACCTCTACCACCACTATCACCGTTACCTCTACCACCACTATCACCGTTACCCCTACCACTATCACCATTACCTCTACCACCATCACCGTTACCTCTACCACCACTATCACCGTTACTTTCACACCACTCTCCGTTACCTCTCCACCACTATCACCGTGCACTCTACCACCACTATCACCGTTACCTCTACCACCACACTATCACCGTTACACTCTACCACCCTATCACCGTTACCTCTACCACCACTATCACCGTTACCTCTACCACCACTATCACCATTACCTCTACCACCACTATCACCGTTACCTCTACCACCACTATCACCGTTACCTCTACCACCACTATCACCGTTACCTCTACCACCACTATCACCGTTACCTCTACCACCACTATCACCGTTACCTCTACCACCACTATCACCGTTACATCTACCACCACTATCACCATTACCCCTACCACCACTATCACCATTACCTCTACCACCACTATCACCGTTACCTCTACCACCACTATCACCGTTACCCCTACCACCACTATCACCGTTACCTCTACCACCACTATCACCGTTACCTCCTACCACCACACTATCACCGTTACCTCTACTACCTCTACCACCACTATCACCGTTACCTCTACCACCACTATCACCTCTACCATCACCACGACCTAGAAATCTCTCGTTATCCCTTTTCACTGCCTCGCCCCATTTTCTCCACCGTTCTACCTCCCCTCCCTCCCTCCCTCCGTCATTGCACCCCTCTTTATCACTGCACTCCCCCCATCACCCCCGGCACCACACCTGGTCAGCTGGCATACAGGTGCGCTACTATACAGAGAACCAATTGCCGCAACATGAATCGAGCCAGGCGGACACTCCTCTCCGCGTCATTAGTCTTGCTCACTTTTTCCCACACACCTGACTGGTCAAAAGACTCAGGTGTGAGGGCCACATGTTACCTGCACAAAATGAAACAATTTACGCAGAACTCGGGTTGCGTGACTGAGTAATTTGGCCACAAACTAACATACATATATATATATATATATATATATATATATATATATATATATATATATATATATATATATATATATATATATATATATATATATATGAATTCATTTACCCAGGAATGTATTTACGTTATGTATATAGGTATTCAACAACTTAACCGAATCGGCATTTGACATCATTTTGTTTCAGTTAATCGTTAAATTCTACTGTCGGTAGACTTTATCACCAGCGGCTTAAATGTAAATACAAGCACAGTTTACTTATGATTTTGCCAACAGTAATAGAACCTGGAGCAAATATTTGCTCGAATTTCCCAATGGTTGTAAAAAAAATCCTTAATTAATTCTTTGATTCCTGTGTGTTTACCAAGAATTTTATGACTTGTATTTGTTAGATGATAGAATCTGAGGCAACGTACAGTAATAAGTCATTTACAAAACACTGCAAATTAAGATTAAGAGGAGAAACGTGTTTTATCCAATTACTGCAGTTGGTTGATGAAGTTTATGATCAAATCACTTTCGCTAAATGTTATGAAATCAACATCAAATATGGACTTGTGTTTTCAAACTTGAATTTGGAAATAAAAAAAAGAAAACACGATCGCTTGAAACATTTCCAAAATCCATTTGCCTTTGCCGGCTCCCATTGCAAGTTTCCTTAGGGCCATTCCGGGAGTCTTACTATAATGTAAACAAACACAGACCTGCCACATCTCACAAAACGCGCCAACGCACTGTACCAGGTGGAACTGTGAGCGACTGTACAGAGGGGCAGCCACGCCTTGCCACATACACTCGCACCAAAAAGTATCGGTGCAGGGTGAGATCGACGAGTTCCGAAACGATACGTATACACTGTGATATGTCGGGAAGGTTAGTAAGTGTATCCTCATAACTCTCCTCCTCCACTAGGTGTTGCCATATGACTGACAATCAGGGCTGCCAACATACTGCTGGAACAACTCGCCTTTCCCAATACCTATCGTCACTGGTCTCAAATTGTTCACACTACAGTATGCACCGATACTTTTTGTTGCTAGTGTACCTAGCTCATTGACCACCCAGCTCACTGACGCACCCGACACATTGACGCACTCACCACACTGACGCACCCAAAATAATAACGCACCCACCACACTGCCGCGTCCACCACACTGACGTACCCACCACAATAACGCACCCACCACACTTATGCACCCAACACACTGACGCACCCACTACACATATGCACCCACCACACTGCCGCACCCACCACACTGCCGCACCCACCACACTGCCGCACCCACCACACTGCCGCACCCACCACACTGAGTTACGTAGCTGATCATCGCTTTTCTTTTGTTTACTATTCTTTATAATTATTATCTATCCATCTTCCTATTTTTTGTCAGTATTCTTCAGTTATTTTTAGTTTTCCCTTCGTCCTTTTTAATATAACTCTCTCTCTCTCTCTCTCTCTCTCTCTCTCTCTCCGTGATGCCAGGTAGTTTCGTAACTCAGATCAATTAAAGTTTTCTCATGTTGTGTTCCGTCGGTGATAATAACGTTGTATTTATTCGTCAGCTGTTATCTTACCCGGGGGTGAGAGGAGGGGGGAACCACACCGTACACCATACCACACCATACACCATACCACACCATACACCACACCGTACACCATACACGTGTGAATTGAAGTACTTGACCTGAAGAGATTGTTGGTCGTGTTTGGTTGTCTTGTTGTTCTTTATTTAATCATTTTTTTGTGATGAGTGTTATTGTGTGAGTAATGAATGTGTGACGTTTGTTTGATTCACTGATACAAAATATGGCGGGTTGTTAATTAGTACGTGAGTGCGAGTTATTAAAATAAAATCCGATAATTGGAGATCATTAGCAGATAAAAACAAAAGTTGAAGATGGGGGGTGAGTTTTTGTCGTCAATCCAGGAGGTAAGTTATATCAGCACCTGTGACACGTTAAGGTAATTGCATATCGTGAACAGGTGTCTCGGTGATGAACTCTCAGGGTAATTACTACATTCGTGATGGGGAACTGGGTAATTACACCGCCTATACAGATGTCGACCTGACAAATTATTACGTCATTATCAAATTCTTCGTCTCTTACATAATCTAGTCGATATGAATGACGTCACGCCTCCGTCATCATGTCTTCTCGAAGTGTCTGACCGTGACCTGGTCTTGAAGTCGAGAAGGCACGAGGTCACGTGCGGTGGTAGTTAGGTCAATGTGGCAGTATGATAACGGTGGCAGTAAAGTCACAGTGGCAGTAAAGTCACAGTGGCAGTAAAGTCACAGTGGCAGCAAGGTCACAGTGATAATAAGGTCACGGTGTTAATAAGGTTACGGTGTCAATAAAGTCACGGTGTTAATAAGGTTACGGTGTCAATAAGGTCACGGTGGCAGTAAGGTCACGGTGGCATTATAGTCACGGTGGCAGTAAGGTCACGGTGTCAATAAGGTCACGGTGGCAGTAAGGTCACGGTGTCAATGGGGTCACGGTGGCAGTGAGGTCACAGTGGCATTATGATCCTGATGGCGAGTAAGGTCACGGTGGCAGTATTAAGTCACAGTGGCAAGTAGGGTCACGGTGGCATTATAGTGCAGTGGCAGTAAGGTCACAGTGGCAGTAGGGTCTGATGGCAGTAGGGTCTGATGGCATTATAGTCACAGTGGCAGTAAAGGTCACGGTGGCAATGGGTCACGGTGGCAGTAAGGTCACAGTGGCAATAAGGTCACAGTGTGATAGGGGTCACAGTGGCAGTGGGGTCACAGTGTGATAAGGTCACGGTGGCAGTAAGTCACAGTGGCAGTAAGGTCACGGTGGCAGTAGGGTCACGGTGGCAGTAGATCACAGTGGCAATAAGGTCACGGTGGCAGTAGGGTCACAGTGGCAGTAGGGTCACAGTGGCAGTAAGGTCACAGTGGCAGTAGGGTCAGTGGCAATGGGTCACGGTGTAGTAAGTCACAGTGGCAGTAAGGTCACAGTGGCAGTAGGGTCACAGTGGCAGTAGAGGTCACAGTAATGGAGTCACGGTGGCAGTAAGGTCACAGTGGCTATTAGGGTCACGGTGGCAGTAGGTCACAGTGGCAGTAGGGTCACGGTAGTGGCAATGGGACACGATGGCAGTAGGGTCACGGTGGCAGTAGGGTCCACAGTGGCAGTAGGGTCTGATGGCAGTAAGTCCACAGTGGCAGTAGGGTCACGGTGGCAGTGTAGGGTCACGGTGGCGTACGGACACGATGGCGTGGGGTCGCGGTGGCACTATCAGAGCCAGAAACCGAAGACGGTGGCGACATTATGAGAACGAGAGGACGACAGCATAAGCCTCTTGAGTCGTTAATATATCCTTCGTAAGTGTGCAGAATCTAAACTCATACATCTCGTTAATATAAACTCGTACATCTCGTTAATATAAACTCATACATCTCGTTAATATAAACTCATACATCTCGTTAATATAAACTCATACATCTCGTTAATATAAACTCATACATCTCGTTAATATGTAAGTGCCAAATAATTAGAGCCCTGCTTCATTCCCACATAATATTAACACTTGGGGCATAATTTTGTGACAGCTACACGATCGTCTTACGCGGCGATGGGGCGTAAATTAGTGTTTCGTAACTGTTTAATATTGATAATACTTCTTTGTTATGCTCTTAAAACACCGTGTAACACTCTTCTCATGCAAATTGGTCCAGAAAAAAAAGCGAAATTTATTCATGTAATACGGGACGATAGCGCAGGTGACTGGTATCTCCCTCAGGCAAGTGTTGAAAATGTAAGCTCAAGTTTCGGTTAGTTTATTCTGACAGGATTGGAGGAAGTGGAGGGAGGGGATGGGGAGGAAGGGACGGACGGGAGAAGGGAGGGACGGAGGGAAAGGAGCAAGAAAACTCCATGGTAAGGAGTGCAGAGGTATTGGTAGTCACACACACACACACACTTTCTCACACATTCTTTCTCTCTCATACAAACACTCTTTACTTTCCTTATACTCTTTACTTCACACACACTCTTTCTCTCACACACACACACTCTTTCTCTCTCTCGCACACAGTCTCTCCCCCTCTTTTCTTTTCCCAATTAATTGTACAAATCAGATGTTGTTGGTCAAGGATTTCTCTCGACTCCGCGTTCTCTGAAATGCAGGAGCTCGCCACCTAAGAAATTTCTCCTGGGTTCCAACCGAAAACTGGGCGACCTCCAGCACCACGCGGATAAATCACCAGAGTCTCGTTTTCTTCACGATACCGTCTGCTAAATCAAGCTAAGGTAAGAGTCCTCGGGTTTCAAGAATGTTGCTTGTATCACAATAGGATGCCAGTGCCTGCAGTAGGTGGGCCAAGGTTTGTGTGTCGTAGTTCCCATAAGAGAGGCAAGTGGGGTGCTATTGCTGGCTTGTTTGAATGTTTTTATGGTGTGTGTGTGTGTGTGTGTGTGTGTGTGTGTGTGTGTGCGTGCGCGCTGCACAGTTTTAGTAGGGTTATCCAATTTTGCTCACTTCGTTGATGATTTATGAAAGGTCTTAGTGAGCAGCTTCAAATCGACCAAACCTGTTATGTCATTCTGTTCTCTAACACCACTAGCTAATCCTCGCGTTTTACCTCCCAAAAGTACACTACCCTCAACCGACTGTTATATCACGCTGTATTCATCACGTCAACAGATAAGTACACTGTGGAATAAAACCATAACACCGTATCACTGGGAAATTATATACATAACCCTTCAGATCACGACGCGACGCCCAGGTTATCCAGCTGGCCAGCCCTCCAACTTAATCCAGTTCCCTTGATTGCAGAGCCTTGCCATCACTTGCCTCCAGTTTTTCTCCCCACCGGGCGGCTCTTACAACGACCAATGGACCAAGATGCTGTCGAGTTTGGCAAACAAGCTGGTAGCTAAATTATGCCAAAGTTGGTGCTAACTCCCAGCTGGGCCAGACATCACTCTGACTTACAGTTATGGGCTACGTGAGAGGAACTCAGAGAACCAGGTTATTGAAGTAGGGCAGCAGCAAGTGTCCGGGAGTATCTCTCTCTACTGGCAACGTGTCTGCTCTCATGTCTGCTGCTCATTGCCGGAAGGAAGGGGTGTAGTAAGTGAAAGGGAACATGTCTGCTGGTGTGTCTGATTGGAAAAAGTCAGTATCGTGGAGTAATGTCTGCTTTGCTCGTCTGCTGGTGGGTCTGCTTGCTAGCTCGCTTGAAGTAAGACACCCACAAACTGGAACAAGGGGACAAAGTTAATTTACTGCTGGTGATAAAATATTGTTACGGCTCCAAGTTGGTAAAAATTCCAATTGAGAAGATGGTGGTGACTATAACGAGAGACTGCCGATACCCCGAAAAATACTCAGTTTAAGTCATCAGTAATCTTTACCATCCTAGGACTCTAAGGATATCAACCATCCTACCTGAATTGTATGAGAATTTTAACCATCCTAATTGAAGACTAGGAGTATCTTTACCATCCTACCTGAAGAAGATGAATTTTAACCCTGCTACCTGAAGATCTTGAGAACCATTAATTGAGGAAGTCGCGGGTGAATTTATAACCTCAGCCTAGTGGAAAAATAATGATATTGAAGGTTCATATGGCCCTTCTAATACGACTGAGGCCTTAAAAAAAATATTTACGACCCAAAGAATCCAAGAACTTCCAAGGTTTTATTATGATTGGCAAGACAAGAAGAAGAATAACAACAACAGTAAAAATTGTAAAAAAAACCCAGCAACACTAATAATAATGTTTATCATGCAATAATTCTCATGATAAGGAACTAGAAGAAGACAAACAATAAGAAAATGAAGAAATGGACTAGTAATAACAATAATAACACTTCACTGTGATGACAAAGAACATCACTATAAGAGAGAGAGAATTACACTGACACATTGTAACCCTTTCCATTTTTACCCATAATCTAACCCTTTCCCTCTCCACCAGGCACCCAGATGACACTCCTGGGAGGGGTAAGATAACACTGACGATGTATTTACTCGACAAACCCTTCATATTTATTATTATTATCCTAACAATATGACCGAAATTATCTGAAATCTTAACACCCAGTCTGAGCACGCCGGATTGATGAGTGGGGAGGAGAGAGAGAGAGAGAGAGAGAGAGAGGGAGGGAGTATGAGCTAGAGAGAGAGAGAGAGAGGGAGGGAGTATGAGCTAGAGAGGGAGAGAGAGAGTAAGAGATTTAAGAGCTAGAGAGATTAGTATAGCAAATGTAAATGATTCGTAATGTCAAGGTAACTGCAAAAAGTTGTTGTGACCTGATGTAACAGTGACGACAGGAGGTAGTTAGTGTTTTGTTCTTTGCGTTGGCTTATAATCCTCAGAGGTCAACTATTAAATTTATAACTCTTTAAGGACGATGATTCCAGCTTTAACCCTTTGAGGACGATGAATCCAGTTATAACCCTTTGAAGACGATGATTCCAGCTATAACCCTTTGAGGACGATGATTCCAGCTATAACCCTTTGAGGACGATGATTCCAGCTATAACCCTTTGAGGACGATGATTCCAGCTATAACCCTTTGAGGACGATGATTCCAGCTATAACCCTTTGAAGACGATGATTCCAGCTATAACCCTTTGAGGACGATGATTCCAGCTATAACCCTTTGAAGACGATGATTCCAGCTATAACCCTTTGAGGACGATGATTCCAGCTATAACCCTTTGAAGAAGATGATTCCAGCTATAACCCTTTGAAGACGATGATTCCAGCTATAACCCTTTGAGGACGATGATTTGTACAATATAATGCTTAAATGAATGACGACAATTTTAAGTTATAATCATCCGATGAATTTGGTATAATATATAAATCTTAGGAATTATATATTTAAGCTATAATCACCTATTGAGGTTTAACAACTATCGTCAAAGGTTTAACTGAATGAAAAATAAAAAAAAAACCTATAATTATGACTTGACAGTATATGTGTACAGTAGGAGTGTGGGACTACATTGCCCTGTAGAAAGTGTGATTTATAGTGGCTGTTTTAGGCAAAGGAAGAGAGAAGGGAGGGGGGAGGAAGAAGGAGAGAAGAAAGGGGGAGAGAGAGAAAACAGACACAAGGAGATGAAAGACACGGAAGATCAAAGGAGCGAATGAGAGAGAGAGAGAGAGAGAGGAGACAAAGAATACACAGAGATACAAGAGAGACAGAAAGAGACGTAAACAAAGACAGATCACCTAAGACAAACAGAAAGAGACAAACGTGACAGGAAAATAAAGAGAGAAAAGATAAAAGAAAAAAGAAAGAAAAAACAGTGAAGGAAATAATAAGAAAAAAATTTTGAAACTGAAATACTGAGAAAATCACAGCGGCCGTCAAGTATGTCCTCTGTGAACCTGACACCAACCCCAGAGATGACGAGACCAGAGACCCAAACAGAGAGAGCCTTTCAACTTTGAGTGTGTCCCAGTAACTCAAGCCAGACACACAGGAAACAAATACTCGGTGGTTAGGTGTTACGGGGAGCGCTGTGGTACACGTGTTCACAAGGATCTTACTCCTTCGCCTTCTGCTTATTATTATTATTATTATTATTTTTCTTTTTGCTTTCTTTTTTCGTCTTACTATTAGTTTAAACTTATTTGTATTTTTTCTCTCTCTCTCTCTCGTTTTTATAATTCTTTGTTTTAACTTTTTTTTTCTTCAATTCCCTTTTCTTTATTTCTATCCTACTTTCCCTTCTATCTTCCTTCCCCACGTTATGTGACAGTAACCCCAAAGGAAAATGCAGACTTACTTTAAATATTCACATAAAGTAACAATAAATTCACCGTACTTTTCTTCAACTTCCTCTTTTTCCTCTCTTACTCGCCTCACCCTCTTCCTCCCCATCTTCCTCCCCCTCCTCCCCCCTCCTCTTCCTCCCCCATCTTCCCCCCCTCCTCCTCTTCCCAGCTCCACCTTCCTCCTGAGCTACAGAAAGCAAAGTTTATTTTCCTGGTATGGCTCCCTTCCCGTCCCCTAAACCTTACTACTCCTCCTTCTCCCTCCCTTACTCCCACTCCCTTACTCCTCCTCCTCCCTCTTCCTTATTCCTTCTTCTTCCCCCTTCCTGCTTCTCTTCCACCTCCTCAGGTAACTTCCCTAAAGGTGTGAAGACAAGGCTGCTGCACCTGGGATGAATAAAAAAAAATCTGGATTTTTTCATTAGGGTAATTTAAAAACTTGATGGCATGTTAAGTGGTGTCCCACAAGGTTCTGTTCTTTCACCTACTCTCTTCCTTCTTGTTATCAATGAGTTACTTCACATTACGACTAAATCTACCAATTCTTATGTTGATGATTCTACTCGTCACTCTTCTTCACATTTTCCCTTCCCCCTAACTCTCAAACTAGATCTGTTTCTAGAGCTGATATCATTACATCTATCAATGCGGATCTGTGTAGCATCTCCGAGTGGGGAGGTAGAAACTTGGTTAAATTCATTAGTAATAAAACTCAGTATTTACTAATCACATTTTCCAAATTATATGATCTCCCACCAATCACATCTCAGGACGCTATCATTCTGCCAAGTTCTAAAATAGATATGCTAGGCCTCACCATTTCCTCTAATATGTCATGGAAGCCACACATCCTCAACATTGCTAAAGCTGCCTCCCGAAAGCTGGGAATGCTGTAAAGATGCCGCAGCTACTTCACTCCGGAGCAGTTGCTTCAAGTACATAAGGGATTCATTCGTCCTAACTTGGAGTACTGCTCTCATATCTGGGGTGGCTCTTCTTCTGTCCAACTGTTAGATAGGGTGGAATCAAAGGCATTTCGTCTTATTAACTCTCCTCCTTTAGTTGATAATCTTTCTTCCCTTTCTCTTCGCCGCAATGTTGCTTCACTTTCTCTCTTTTACAGGTACTTTAACGGGCAATGTTCGGTGGATTTGGCATCCTGTGTACCGCTTGTAACACTCGTCTTGCCCGCGGTGCCCACAGTTTATCTGTGGCTGTCGGTCACACTAGAACAGTGGTTCTTAACCTTTTTTGAGTCACGGACCCCTTTGGGAACCTGGTGAAAGCTATGGACCGCCTCCCTAGAAAAATGCACATAAACACAACTTTGCATGCAATGAATATACTTTATTTTATTGAAAATTCATTGCCTCATACAGTGTATGGCACACACAAAGTATGAATAAAGTCAACAATCTAGAAGTCAAAACCTGACGACGATGATGATTGTATGTTACCTGACCGTGTACAGCAGCATCCCATGCCACCCTACAGATTTACTGGTTTTCTTCAGTAACCAAAAATACATACATAACATCTGGTATATATTAACAAAAATAGAACAACTTAATATAAAAATATGGTGAATATAAATGCTAAATTTTTATCTGACCTTCACGGACCCCAGGTTAAGAACCCCTGCACTAGAATAACCCGTTATAGTACATCCTTCTTTCCTCACACAGCCAAACAGTGTAATGCTCTGCCTTTTTCTGTGTTTCCACACTCATACAATCTGTCACACTTTAAAAAGCTGGTTTCCGGCATCTTCGTGATGTAGATGAATATAATCTTTTTTTTTCTATTTTTATTTTCGTTTTACTCTTATTTTTTTGCCCTCAAGCCCCGTTGTGGGTCGATGACCTGTTCCCGTTTAAAAGAAAAAAAAGAGGGAAATATTCATAATTTAATGTGTGTGTGAAAGTCAGAAATATATGCATAATTTATTTCCATCTAAAGACAAGAGATATTTAAAGCCAAATGCCTTAAGGTGAACATCTGTGGCATTCATTCATTCATTCATTACTCAAATACGTTCGTAGCCACTTGTAATAAGCTTAACCTTTTAATATGTAGTTTTTCTCTTTGTTATGCAGTGACTTGATTACTGTAAATTGAATAGATTGGTTGAATGTTTGATCTTGTACCGGGTTTCTTTATTCGTTTGCTTTTCCATTTAATTAATATAGAAGACTCGTGTGTGTATTAGCCGTGTTTTAAGTGTTGGTTTATTTACTGGATAAATAGGCGAGTGCCTGATCTCTATCCTTTTCCTCCTCCTCCGTCTTTCCTCCTATTCCTTCTCTTCCTCCGCTTTCTCCTGCTTCTCCTCCTCCTTCTCCTCCACATCCTCCTCCTCCTTAGCATCATCCTCCTCCGTCTTCTTCTCCTCCACTTCCTCCTCCTCCTTGACGCCAGGGCATTAGGCACACTATGCCTCCTCCAGTGTTTTCTCCTCGAAAATCCAGGGGGAATTTTTTTTCCACATAATTCACTCCACTAAAGTCTCCTCCAACTTTTTCGCTCTTCATCTCATTAGCAACTTTCCCGGACAGTCATTAAAAATTGCACACTTACTAGCAAAATATGGTGAAGGAAAAAGACGAAAAAGATCACTCGTCCACAGAAAGAAAAGGAGAAAATGAACCAGTTCTTAACCCAAGTCTGTATTTACACACACACACACACACACACACACACACACCTACACACACCTACCTCTCTCTACTGTGTGTTCATCAGAGGGCGTGGTGTTTCTTAGTGTCCAGGACAGGTAGCCAAAGTCTACAGTACGAAGTTCGTCAGCAGAACTGAGCTGTGTACTAAATACTGAATTTTTTAGGGGAAAATAAATGAACATCTCTCTCTCTCTCTCTCTCTCTCTCTCTCTCTCTCTCTCTCTCTCTCTCTCTCTCTCTCTCTCTCTCTCTCTCTCACAACTCGCTTTAGGGATCGCTTTAATTCTTTACACTCGGTTGGGATTTTTTTTTTACCTCATCGGAGTTTTCTTTCTTTCCGCGCTTCATATTTACATAATTTATTCAGGTGAGAGCGAACACAGGTACAAGTACAGGTAGGTTAGAGTCAAGTAAATTTACAAGTTAAAGTAAGTAGTGGGAACTGAGTACAATTTCAGGTACACTAATGCAGGTACAGGTATAGGGCGAGTACAGGTATAGATAGAGCCGAGTACAAATAGAAGTGCAGGTACAGGTATGATCTATATTGTATTCAGGTGAAGACGATTTCACGTACAGATACAGGTAAAGTATAAACAAGTACAGATATTAGGAGAGAGAGAGAGAGAGAGAGAGAGAGAGAGAGAGAGAGAGAGAGAGAGAGAGAGAGAGAGTAGCGTGCCTAGGAGTCATCAATATTATAAGGCGAGCTAAAGTGGTGGTGTTGCTGCCTTGACTTCGTGTAAAAAAAAAAAACTTAGGTTGACTCCCGGACTGTAGCTGTTAGTTCTTCACTCCGCTTAAGTTATTATTTTGTCTTTTTTTATTGTAAAATATTTTGTTCTTGATTTTTGTATTAATATATGTTATTATTATTATTATTATTATTATTATTATTATCATTATTATTATTATTATTATTATTATTATTATTATATTAGTGATGTTATCGTTATTACCAATAT
>NW_024742078.1:500000-547500 GCF_018991925.1 Homarus americanus
AATGTATATAATTAAACAACTCACTACTTGGTACAGTGTTAAACAGAGAGGCGAACAAGCTGCGAGTTATCTCCCAACATTATGCCGTATGTATATCCAAAATTCTTATGAGGAGAAGAAATTGTAAGTAGCGAGGAAGCAACAACAGTTTATGGCAAAGTTGTCTTAAATGGTAAAAAGACTAATGATATTTCGCCCTTAATACAGTAGTGATAAGGCATTGCAAAAACTGATCAACAAATTCGTGGGAAGGGAGGAATCTAAGAATGATACAGAGGTATTGATGGCTCATACTATGGGTAGGTAGACCAGAGGAAGGAACAAAGTTGGATTGATGAGATATTGTGAGAGTTTATGAGAAGTTTGCCAGATTTTGTGAACATTCGTGAGAGTTTATGTTAAGTTTGTGAGGACTGGAAATTGAGCAAGTGATCAAGTGACGTAAAATTACCTTCCCCCCCCCCCCTCTCTTCATCCCCCTTTCCCATCTCTCTCTTCATTCCCATCCTTCCCCTCCCCTCCCCTCTCTCCATTCCCATCCTCTACTCCCTCTCTCCTTCCACACCACCTTCTTTGTATTCTTGTGTACACTTTTCCCAGCAAGTTAAATTGCTTTCTTCTCAGGTGAGTCTATGACACAGGTGAGGCATTGTGTACCTGACTCATCTTTTGTTGTGCTGGCCCACTGTTCCTCAAGCATAGTCTCTCTCTCTCTCTCTCTCTCTCTCTCTCTCTCTCTCTCTCTCTCTCTCATAAATTTAATGTTTTTATTTCGGTAATTTTTGTCTTGATTGCCTCCATTTTATATTGTTCCATTATATTATCTGATGGTTTATTGTAGTTATTCATTATTATTATTGTTATCTGTTTATGACTGGTTTAGTTTCTGTGTTGTTTTTTCTTTGTGTTTTCATTCTTTTCTTTTTCTAGGTCTTCTTTAGTGTTTAGATGCGTTATCGTCTTTATTCTTTTGATCACTGGATTTATTTTAGGTTTCGTTTTCTCTTTGACTCTAACGTAAAGAACATCTTGAGGGCTATGGAGGGTTGATTGACACTTAGATTGACACTTAGATTGACACTTAGACAGACAGAGACAGGCCGGTAAACAGAGATATAGAGCGTGAAAGAGACAGATAAATTGACAATAAAATTCCAAAGACAAAGAGAGACAGGCTGATAAACAGACAGTCAGAGAGCGTGATAGAGACATAAGTTAAAGGTAAAATTCCTAAACATCGACAAAAAAAAAGAAGAGTAATTCGCCAACGAAGACAATGAAAACAAAGAGATGACAAACTAATCCCCAGGAGAGGCTGGTACAGTGAAGGACCACCTGAGGATTTAATGGAACAAAGACAGAGTGGCAGTCAATCCACGATCACTTTCTCTAATCAACGTGAAGGAGGAGTGGATTTTCCAGCGTAATCCAACAAGACCAGTCAACTGTTCATAGTCCCGAGACGACGGCGGTTCTCTGATATCAGGGAGACTAACTACCATGACGGTGCTCTTGAGAAATATTGGTATGAATCTTTCCTGTAAATAGGAAGTCAGGCACGTGAGGTAGTTTAGTGATGAGAAGTTCCGGTTTTATATGAAGTTTTGAATCATTTTAATTTGTCGTTTATATATTCCTCTCAGAGATAACTTTTTTAACTAATCCCTTATGGTTCAGTTTTGTTCCTTGTTCATCTGTTGAAAAAAAAAACATACATTAGGATAACTACATATAAAATTTGTCATTATACACACACACACACACACACACACAGTGATTTATAAATGTATTTATTTTCCGTGGATTCCCTTCTAAGAACTTATTCGTGTTGACTAGTGGATACATTTATACTGGATATCTCAATCAGGTCAAACTAACAGGTCTCCTTAGACTCGAGAGATCCAGTGAGAAACATCCCTCTTGGGTCCAGTGTGTGTGTACAGTCGGAAACCTGAGGAGTCTTAGTATTCGGTAAACGGGAAACACTTTATTCTGTACCTCCGACACCCGACCTCCTCTTTAACCTTTCCTTCTTAGAAATTCGTCACTGTGCAGAATCCTCCCTTAAAAATTATTTCATTCTTTGATTCGACTCCTGGAGCTTCGGTAGTATTTTCATTCTCTTCGTATAAATTTTCAACGGTTAGAGATAAAAAAAATATTTGATTCAAAGTTTGTCTCTCTCATGTGACTCGATTCGAATGTAAACAAATCGTTAAAAATTAACTACACGTAACCTATACCAAACATTAAATAAAATGAAGTAATAGAGAGTTAGGGGAAGGTATATATACACACGCTTCATATAATCATCCCCAGATATCTCACTCTTCACCCCTCGTACAGGAAAATATACTCCGGATCATAATCAGATTTGCAAGAGAAAAAGTAACAAAAATAAATAAAATAAAAGCAAAACACATGAAAAATTTGCTAACTATTCACACAGTTATGAACAAACAAGGGTATTAATAACGCCATGTTCACCAAGTGGATTCCCCTCTTATCTTTTCACCTCACATTTGCTGAAAACCTAAATGATTACCTAAGATTTTCTCCTGCGAGTGACCTTGTTATTAAACTTAATGAATACGTCAAGTTTTGTCTTACCGTAAAATGTGGGAGAAGAGCAGTGGTAATTGGGACCAGTTGGTTATTCGTTATTGCATTATTATGTGGGATAATTTATACTGGTAGAGGCTGTATGCTATAGTTGGTTATTTATCTTAGTTATTTTATTATAATCATATTGTTATTGCGACTAATAATGCTTTTTGTCATCAATGCTGCTGTCATTATTATTATTATTATTATTATTATTATTATTATTATTATTACAAAGTTACTCGTATTATTTCAATATAGTCTACCGTATTGTCAATATTATTATTATTATCATCATGAATATTATATTTTAACTCCAGCTTGTTGATTCAATATTTGTTGTAGATAAATTTGCAGGTATTTAATTAGGTTATTTTAATGTTTATTTAGTGCCATTTTGTGTTATTATCAACTCGTGTGTAAGATGTTGGTCCCTTTGTTTCCTTACTTCCTCCCAAAACACAATATTTAGGGTGATATGAGGGAGGGAATTATTCACGTCTTGGGGGAGGGAAAGTTGAAGATTAGTAGAGGGTTAGTGTGTATGTGACCTTGTAGACGTGTGTGTGTGTTGGAGAGTCAATGCACAAGACTGGATCGCTTGTAATCAGTTTGTCTTGTTTTGAATTTGATTTTATGGAATAGATTTGTACTGTATATTTGTGGACCAGAACCCCACATTTAAAGCAAGTACTACATATGTTATCTAATTTGAGGGAAGCATAAACATATTCCCCCTTATATTAGTAAGTTGCCGAGGGAGGACAGAATATGCTGTGTAGTGTTTTGGTTTTTAACATAAATGAACTTTTTACTTCTGCGGACAAAGACAAGAAAACAGAAAAATCATAACTGTATTAATTAATGAAATAAATAGGGTAGTTCAGTGTCCCGGTGGCAGAGTAAACGAGAGATGATGGTGTCTGGCGCTGGTAGGACCATAACTGAGACTTGTGCACTGTAATGGGCCAATACAGTGGGGGTGGTGTACCTGTATTCTCTTCTATTGCTAAAGTCATGCCTTTAGACCCCTTCTTTTTGGACTAGAGTCGGTGAACAGTGAGCTGGGTGACTGAGAACGCGATAAGCGATGAGTCAGGTTTGGACATGATAAGAGGATGGAAGACGAGAACCAATGCAGCCCAATAGAGGGGACTCGGTTAGATCGCTATAGAAAGGCTGGTGTTCACACGTGACCTGTGATACACAAGCTGGGTAGACGAGAGCTACACATGAATGGTGTGTGAGCTGTTGACCGCGTCTTTTCATATCGCCTTAGGGAATGTGACGGAACTGAGCTAAAAGGTTTTATTGAGCGGAGCGGCGTCAATATTATGGCTTTAGAGGCAACTTATAAAGCTAGGAAAGGATATTTAGTCTAAAATGACCGAAATTATTGTAGATAAACATATTCTTGACATTGTTATATATGACTCCAGACTGTATGGGTTCACACCCCGGGGGTAAGGCAAGACTGTCATAGGTAATCATTGATAAGAACTGAAGACGAACTCTGACTTACGAGTATTTGTCTTGACTGTGCTGGTGTAAGTCCTCCTGTGTGTAGAGTGTTTGAGGTTAGGCCTGAGCTGGCCACAACCCTAGAGACACTACCATTTGATTGCCAGATGATTTTTTAATGTGATGCTGACATGGCATATCATCTGGTCGAACTTTTAGTCACCTCTTTTACGAAAACTGGTGGGAAATATTTAATCACGGAGATCTACTTGCTTTATGGTACTGTGTGTAAATAAAGTCAACTATGAAGAACGATATGGAGGCGAACTGTCTGAAATGTCCTAACTGATAAACTTATATCAAGTTGAGAAAGATTTTGATACTGTTTCATCCTAAATCGAGCTATTCATCATGTAAGGGCGGGGCGGGGTTAGTTAATTCATTGAGTAGTTATGTAGTTATGTGTAATGAAGATGGCCTGTTGGGTCACTTGCCAGTCACCTACGGCCACTTGTCTTATTCTACGTAAAGTACATAAGATGTCATTGTGTCCGTATTGTATGTTTATTACTAGCGAAATATTTATTATTATTATTATTATTACAAAAAACTCTTCATCTAGCCAATTAATCGATCTGTTGTTGATTCTTTAGTGCAAGTTATGTTTGTTTCATTATTTTCATTCAATTTATTTTAGTGTGTTTAAGCTCTCTCTCTCTCTCTCTCTCTCTCTCTCTCTCTCTCTCTCTCTCTCTCTCTCTCTCTCTCTCTCTCTCTCTCTCTCTCTCTCTCTCTCTCTCTCCCGGCGCGTCACACCAGTAATCGAGGAGTAATGAACCATGTCGTCCTCATGACCAATTTCTTCATGACACAAGGAGACAATTGACAGACTTGGATTAAAGTTGAAATAAAGTGAATACTGTATACATGATGTGTGTGTGTGTATGTGAGAGAGAGAGAGAGAGAGAGAGAGAGAGATTAAATTTTGGTGAATGTAGTTGTTATAATGCCGGTTTTAATGGAACAATTTATCAGAATCGTTCTACTGCCTTAAATAAACACAAGGAAATATATTCAGGAGATAATTACTAAAACAACCCCTTAAACTGACCAAACAGAGAACATTTAGAAACTGTATTGACTTCCCCTGACAATAACTACTTCATATACCTTGATGGTGTTATTTATTACCTTGTGACATAACAGTACAAACGACCTCAACCGTGCACATACATTATTGAACGAAGGAAGAAGTAAATTTGATTTGTTCTGAAGATTTATATATGTTTTTATATGTATACATTTTTCAGTTAAATTAGCCTATCGTTTTTTAATTGCGAGAAATGTTCACCAAATATGAATCAGGCTCAGTCGCTGGTCTTGACTTTCTGATGTGTATTTATATAAACATTTCAGTACACTTGGCGACCAAAATATGCAACACAGGCACCCAACAATACCAGGGAGATGCAACTAAATATCATTCTGCTCAGACAGGGAGTGTGTGCACCGCCACTCTCCCCCTCCCATCCTTCAACCAGACCTTTGAAGGCGGCTGCTAAGTAGTGATTCAATATCCGGGGTGAGACGGGGCGGCTCCCTGGGTCAATTTAGGCACCGGAAGCTCTGGGAGATGGCACCCTCCCTCCCTCCCTCCCTCCCTCCTTGCTCTTCTTAACAATACCTCTTCTTCCTCCTTCTCTTCCTCCTCCTGCTTACTTTTCTTGTCAATGATACCTCCTCTTGCTCCTCCTTGGTCTTGTCAATACCTCCTCCTCCTACTTCCTTTGTGCTTCTCAGGGTGGCTCAGCATGCTAGCTGACTGCTGTCTTCCTCAGAGATCCTCTTGCTGTTTTCAGGCGTCTTTTATGTTGGAGTAGATGATGTTTGTTGTCTTAACCTAACATAAGTGTGTGTGTGTGTGTGTGTGTGTGTGTGTGTGTGTGTGTGTGTGTGTGTGTTTGAATCCCACATGAATTAAATGATGTTTGTATCACTCGTCAGTCATGGTACCTGAAGTCACTCTACTTTTTTGTGATATTTTTTTCCTACCCTTCAGTTTTTTTTTTCTTTCGTCACTTTCACTCATTTTTGTTGCTGTTTTTTTGTTTTAATATTTTATTGTTTTTAGTTAAACATTTTTACTTTTTGTTGCTGTTGTTGGTTGTTTTATTTGTGTTATTTTTCTTTTGTTTATTTGTACAGAAGTATGAACTGCATAGTAATGAAGTTTCATGCATTTTATGTGTAACAAAAGTCGAACACAAAGTGAGATTTTGTTTTTCATCTGTTCTCGTTACTGTGTTCACTACTCTCATATTTTACCAAGACCAAGTAAACAAAAGAAAACCAAGACTCTGGGTCACTATAAACCTAAACAACAAATGCAATTTAATAAGATCTAAAGGACGGCGTTTAAGCCAAATAACTCTACGGTCACCACCACCCACATTTCACTTACTCTGTTTATACTTTATTTTATGGAATATTCCTAGTAAATCAGCTTTTTATTTACTTTTTATATATCCCGACTAAGATAATGTACTTCACCTGGCTCTTGACCTGTAAAACTCAACGAGGTCATATGAGGTCACCAATTAACTAACCCTAGATAGAGGTAATATTTCGACTAAACCATAGAGTTCCTTTATATAATTTTCGCTTCCTAGTTACGTATTTCTAATGAATGAATTTGTGTTATTCCTAAAGATATTTCAATAGTATCTGAACCGTTTACATCTAGGATAAATGATAATACAGACATTAGTTTATTATTATTATTATTATTATTATTATTAGTTGTCATATTATTACTATTATTTATTATTATTATCAGTTGTTATTATTGTTATTATTTTTATTTATTATTATTATTATTATGATAAAATGGAGATGCTTGTGAGGTGCTTGTTTAGGTGATTACTAGAGCCCAGGTAGGTAATGATGGCAAGTTTATCTCATGAGTTGTTAGCAGATATCTCACAACACCTGTTGATTTAATACTGCTTGCTGCTCTACGCTCTCTTATTCTATGCCACCTGTTGCTCTACACTACCTGTTGCTCTATACCGCACGTTATTTCATGGTATCTGTTGCCCTTTGTGGTATATTATCTGTTGTTCTACCCGTTGTGTTATGCTTTCTGTTTTATTTAAATATTTTACCTGTTGTTCTATATTACCTGTTCCTGATACTCTCTCTCTCTCTCTCTCTCTCTCTCTCTCTCACTAACTTTCCCTCTGATCCCCGACTGCATGCCTCTTGCTCTCTTCCCCTCTCTCTGTCTCTCACCTAACCAGACTACCCCTCGCTTTCCTTTCCTCTCATCCTGCGTTCCTCTCATTCCCATTCGCCGACAATTGCCTTTTACACTAGCCAATTGACATTCCCTCTCGCTCACCGACGCTGGCTTTCACTTCTAACATCGCGGTTTCTCTCTCTCTTTCTCTCTCTCTCTCTTTCACTTCTAACATCGCGGTTTCTCTCTCTCTCTCTCTCTCTCTCTCTCTCTCTCTCTCTCTCTCTCTCTCTCTCTCTCTCTCTCTCCTACACATTTTTCCTCCCTGCTCACGCACTTCCTTCCGCCTGTTCGCTCTCCTTCATTCTTTCCACAAATCGCCTCACTGGAAGAATATACGTGTCAGCTTTTTGGGAGGTTACCTTGAGTTTTGTTTTTTTGTTTGTGGGTTTGTACATATTGGACAATTTGTTTGTGTGTATGTGCATGTATGTTGTGTTAATTTGATGTTTGTTTGTGCAGACGTGTTATGCGTGTGTGTGTGTGTTTTTCAGTGACCGGTGATGTAATGGTCAGCATGCTCGCCTTGCACGTGAGTGGACCCGGGTTCGATCCCCGGGCAGGGTGAAACTACGGGCAAGTTTCTTTACGCCATTTGCCTCTGTCTATTCAGCAGTAATTGGGAACCTGGATGTTAATCGATTTGCGGATCGTGTTCAGGGGTATCGGTTAGCCAGTGCAGTTGGTGAGTTGTCCGGTCTTCTCGGACTATTCCTTGACACTGGGTCATGCAACTCGTTAACTCAGGGTGTGGTTGTTGTGTTGGCGACAGCTTCTACACTTTAAACAAATTCACACCGAGGTGATCCTTGGGCCGGCCTTCCTAGTACACGAGGAGTAACCATTATTTTTAGTGTGTGTGTGTGTGTGTGTTAATCTGAGTTTCGTGTTTATTTGTGCTCTTGTTGTCGTGGGTGTGCCTCTTTTATCTTTATTGCAACACATCCTTTACTTTTTCCATTGTGTTCTCCTCCCAGAGAGAGTCTCAGAGCCGACTCTAAACAACAGCGAGAGATACACACAGACACACCTCATCAGACACTTCCACCTACGGTACATAACGTTCACACGACATTCCCGACGTGAAATATAAAGACAAAAATAAGGGGCAGGGAAAGACTACGCATACTGTTCAAAGACTCCTCTTCGTCAAAGACTGTAGGTATTCTTAAGAGGCTCCTCCTAGTACCCAGCTCAAGTGTTTTCAAAGCCCTCCGCCAACAGACACGTCAACGGGGTACAAAGGCTTCCTCAACCAGCTGCTGTTAGGAGGAAATTCTCTTCAAGTCCGACCCACTTAACTAACGTGAATCACTTTTACATACTTGTCCGGGTGTTTCATGAATATGTACAGACACACACACACACACTCTCTCTCTCTCTCTCTCTCTCTCTCTCTCTCTCTCTCTCTCTCTCTCTCTCTCTCTCTCTCTCATCTATATATACTTAAAATAGTTAAGAATTTATAAAGACTCTCAATAGGTATAATCACCATAGTGTCATTTCTCCCTGTACTTGTTTGTCTCTCTGACTGCTCTTAACACGCCATACACGACGGGCGCTGTTTAGGTTAGGTGTGTTAGGCCAAGTTCCGTCCAGCCCTCAGAACAACAATGGTCTTCGCGACGCCCTCCCTCAGCGACCAATCACGCCTCGCTCTCTGTCCCCCAGCATCCAATTACGATAGCTCGTCCCTTTTCCAGCGCCCAACCTGCAGCCTCGACTCCATTTTCCAGCGTCTACTCATTCATTATTCAGCCTTCATCTACCATGCTCTTTCACGATGTTATTTGTTCTCACCGTGTCCAGTGAATAACGTACCGCGTAACTTACTCGCTTTGTTGATTGTGAATAACTTTTTTTTTTCTGGTACGTTCACTTCCAACAAATATTTTTTTCCATTGCGTCGTCGCATCGTAAGTCGTTCCAGTCAGGTAAAATCCCTATCATAAACAGTTACTATAACATCTCTTCTCACCCTGATCAACCCCACGCCACACACACACACACACACACACACACACACACACACACACACACACACACACACACACACACACACACACACACACACACACACACACACAACTTTGAAAGGAAAAAAAACTAACATAGATTAGCCATCGATTTAGCAATAGTTTTCTCCTGTCCTTCCTGTTCAAGTTTGCTTCCCAGTTTTTACAGCCAAGGGTCCTCCTCTTCTTAGTCCTCCTCCTCCTCTTTTTCTCCTCTCCTCTTCTTTTTCCTCTTGCTCCACCTTCTCTTCCACCCCCTCCACTTCCTCCTCCCTCCCCTTCCTCCTTCTCCTCCTCCTTTTCCTCCTCTCCCCTTCCTCCTTCTCCTCCTATTCTTCCTCCCCCCCTCTCCTCCTCTTCTTCCCCCTCCTACTTATCCTCCTCTCTGATGTGTAGTACTTTTCGACCTTGTAATAGAAGCTGTAATTTTCAGTTACTCGGTCGGGAACATTATTGGCTACACTTTTCAGTCAACTTAGCGATATTGTCTACTATTTTATTTAGTGACGACATCTTCTACTCTTGCTTCTTATGAGTGATCTTACATTTTGTGTACTGTATATCGTCTTTATGAACATTTTAGCCGATCTTCTTTCTGGGGGGGGGGGGGTTAAATGTGTCTGAATTCTTCGTTCGTTGTCCAGCTAAACCTAAACCTGATCGAATTGTAGTGACATGATTATTACAGTTACTAAACACTTTGTCTTTTATTTATCATACTCCCCCTTTAATCACGTTGAAATTCTTTAGATAACCTTTGCTCATTTATTTTCTCAACTTAAATGAAAGTCTCTCTCTCTCTCTCTCTCTCTCTCTCTCTCTCTCTCTCTCTCTCTCTCTCTCTCTCTCTCTCTCTCTCTCTCTCTCTCTCTCTCTCACACGTCTAAGTTTCTCATCATTACATTCATAATCTGTTGTTTATTATTTTGACCTAATCTCTCTTAGCACACACACCTCTCCCTTACACTCCCTCCCTCCCACTCACTCCTTCCCTCATACTCCCTCCCTCACACTTCCTCCTTTCCTCACACTTCTTCTTTCCCTCACACTCCCTCAAACATAAACTCTATTTCTACCTCTTGCTATACATTGAATCTGTTCTGTCATGATGCGGAGCTTAGATGACTGAGGTGAAACTCTTCTAATCTAACCATATTTCTATTTCAAATGTCAGATTTCTAGTCAGTTCGTTGAATTTCTGGAATACAAATCAAGCCATTGGACAGAGAACCCGTCAAACCATTCAAATGTCAACAGAATCGGACAGGGGGGGATCAGACAGGTGGTAATTTCTAGAGCTGTTGAGACGGTTAATGTTGTTATACCAGATGTAACGTAATTTTCCAAGATTCCATTATTATTAGTTTTTTTTGGCTAGGATGATCGTAGTCAGTATTATCATGATGATTTTCACCCTAGTATCATGGACCGAGACGATCATCATCATCATCATCATCATCATCATCATCATCATCATCATCATCATCATCATCCAGCAGTCCGTTGGTGTTTTGGACCTTATATTATTGCCTTATGTTTCACGCGACTTGCACACGTTCACCGCATCACCACCACCATCACTACCCACACCACCACCCCCACCCACACCACCACCCACACCACCACCACCACCACCACCACCCACCACCCCCACCAGTGTCGTTGCCCCCAGCAGTTTAAGCAACTCGACTAGCGAGGTCATTGGAACCCACGGTAGCGTATCCAAATTACTGGCTTCATTAAAACTTGGGAGGAGTGAAGCAGGAATGCATAGCAGCACCCACCAGCAAGACCAATTTTGCTCGACCTTAGAGACCCCCCACCAACTATTTTCTTTCCTTCGTTTTAAACCTCACAAGGAGCTCAAAGAATACACGGATCTTGAGTTAGACCTTGAATTCGACCTCGACTTCGACCTCGACGTGACTCTTACTGAACACTTTATTGTTCCGAAAGTTGTCTTGGATTTTTCTTCGAGTTGTTCTCCTTCATGGGCGAGATTGTGGGTTGTTCATTACTAACTGGATGCATCTTTTTCTTCCTTGGTGTCAGTTTTTGTCTTCAGTTTTCTTTACATATATGTTATGTTTGTGTTTATTTGGTATTTTTAATTGTTTGTTATACATATGTACATTTGATTGTTTATATACGTCTCAATCTCTGTCTCTCTCACACACACACACACTTATCAACAAGTGAAGAGGTACAATAAGAGTCACCTTTAGTTCAGCGAGGAGGTATAGGTACAGTGAGTGAGACGAACCTACAGTATGTTGGGTTAGTGCCTCGCTGCTGTCCTACTGATTTATTAAAGACGCCCTAAGCCCGTAAGAGTTGTGCTAAGTACGCTTAATCCTCAGTGTGGCAGCCGAATTAACTAGCGAGACTTTTATAAAGGTAAGATGCACTTAGTAGGATTGCTTCCTCCCTGCAGTTAGGCGCGATTCACGTTATGCCGGTAGCCGAAAGGAGAATTGTTGATTTTTTTTTTTTGCGTGCATCTTCGTCGGGAAAGTTATCGGGTGGTCGTCAGAAGCGTTCGGTGGCCGATTTTTGCGAGTTTCTCTCCACGATTCACGTTCTTCTGGTGAATGGAGGAAGAACTATGGATTTTGTTGGCGTCTTTACTTGTAAATTTCGTTCTTCTTTGGCAATCTAAGGTGTTGTAAAGACAAGAGTTTTGTGAGCATTTCCTCACGATTCACATTGTGTCGGTGAATAAGAGGATTTTTTTTTTACGAGTTCAGTGGATGGGTTCTAACTTATAGGAGGCAGTCAGAGGCATTCAACGGCAGATCATATGGCGGTGCTGTGGGTGAAGGAGTTAAGGTTATCAGGCTGTAGTCAGGAGTCGTTGGGGTGACATGGGGAAGGGGGCGCTCGGGACACACACGGTAGTTTACCCGGCCGTGGTCTCAGTCACTAGAGGTCTCAAGTGGTCAAGTATTAACGCCGTCTCTCTGACAATTTCTAATGAATATGTATATAGTCATGAATACATACATGCATATTAACACAAATTCTTAAATACATGATAATCATACATACACAAACTTAACAAACACGCTTATAGTGATGATTATGCGAAAATAGATACAAATATTTTAATTCATAAATACATACCATAATTTTAAGATATATAGAGAAAATAGAAAGATATTGAGATAATTTGAATCAGTGTATCTCTGTAAATAACGAAGAAGTTAAAGAAAAAAGACATAGATAAAAATAACGAGAACACTCACCACTGGCTCCTACACGATAATAAATGAAGACGTGATACTACCAGAGCTTGTGGGAAGGAGCTGATTGGCCTAATGGAATGTACACATATCCAGGAGGGTTCTCTAGTTGGTGACGGGAGAGAAGGGTAGAGGGAGGGAGAGAGAAGTGGAGTGAGTGAGTGGATGGAGAGGGATGGAGGATGGATTAGAGGGAGGGAGTGAGGGGGAGACGGAAGAGAAGAAAGGAGTGGAGTGAAATACAGAGTGTAGAGGGAAGGAGGACGGAAGAAGAGTCGGGGGAACGGGTGGAAGGAGAAGGGAAACGAGAGAAGAGGGAAAGGGTAATGGGGGGAGGATGAGGGAAGTAAAGGAAAGAGGCAAGGTGGAGTAAGAGAGATCAGGAAGGTAAAGACAGGGACGGAGAGGGAAGAGATATATAGGGTGGGGGAGGACGGACGGGGAGAGATACGAGGAGGAAGGAAAATATACTTTTAGAAGAGAGAGTAAAGGAAATCTTACCTAGTTTTAGGAGGAGAAATTTTGTGACAAACATACACATTATATATATATATATATATATATATATATATATATATATATATATATATATATATATATATATATATATATATATATATATATATATATATATATATATTCGTATATTATATAATAAAAAATTCGGACATAACGTTTGGAATGTCAGACAGCATTCATCATCATATCTAATATAAAAAATGTACATCTGAATACAAAGTTTATTAAATATGTAAAATTGAAATAAAACAAAAATATTAACATGATGGCCATTATTAAAAGTTGTGTATCAACAATTAACTATTAACAATTATATACAATATGGTTATTTACATATATACGCCTATTTATATTAAAATATGTTTTGTGTGTGTGTGACATCAATTTAGCTGAATGACATGAACTGTCAAGGTATTATGACATAAACAACAGCGTGCAGTACTGTGTGGAAAATGGTTTGATAAAGAACCAAACAACGAGCCCATCACCAACTGACCATCAGACGATTATTAACACGTGACACATATTCCCTGTACTACTATGACACCTGCGCCATGACACTGCACCATGACACTTCGCCATGACACTGCGCCATGACACCGCGGTATGATACCTGCGCCATGACACCGCGCTATGACACCTGTGCTCTGACACCTGCCCTGTGACACCTGCGCTATGACACCTGCAGACCCCCTCACCTACACACAACAGACCCCTCACCTACACACACCCCCACCCTACACACAACCCCCCTACACACAACAACCCCTCACCCACACACAACAGACCCCCACCCACACACAACAGACCCCCACACCCCACACACAACACCCCACACCTACACACAACAGACACCCACACAACAGACCCCACCTACACACAACAGACCCCCTCACCTACACACAACAGACCCCCACACCTACACACAACAGACCCCAACCCCCACCTACACACAACAGACCCCACACACCACACACAACACACCCCCACCCACACACAACACACCCTCACCTACACACAACACACCCCTCACCACACACACAACACACCCCTCACCCACACACACAACAGACCCTCACCTACACACAACAGACCCCCCACCTACACACAACAGACCCCCTCACCTCACACACAACAGACCCCTCACCCACACACAACACACCCTCACCCACGCACAACAGACCCCCTCACCTACACACAACAGACCCCCCCTACACACAACAGACCCCTCACCTACACACAACAGACCCCCCACCCACACACAACACACCCCCACACCTACACACAACAGACCCCCCACCTACACACAACAGACCCCCACACCTACACACAACAGACACACACACACACCCCCTCACCTACACACAACAGACCCCCCACCTACACAACAGACCCCCCACCTACACACTACACAACACACACACACACACAACAGACCCTCACCAACACACACACACACACACCTACAACAGACCCCCACCTACACACAACAGACCCCCTCACCTACACACAACAGACCCCCACCCACACACACAACACACCCCTCACCTACACACAACCCCCCTACACACAACAGACCCCTCACCACACACAACAGGCCCCACACCTCACACAACACACCCCCACACCTACACACAACAGACCCCTCACCCACACACACAACACCCTCACCCACACACACAACAGACCCCACCTACACACAACAGACCCCCACACCCACACACAACACACCCCCACACACAACAGACCCCCACCACACACAACAGACCCCCACACCTACACACAACACACCCCCTACACACAACAGACACAACAGACCCCACACCCCACACCACACCCCCCCTACACACAACAGACCCCCACCTACACACAACACACCCCCACACCCACACACAACAGACCCCCCCCACACACAACACACCCCACACCTACACACTACACACAACAGACCCCTCACCTACACACAACACACCCCCTCACCTACACACAACACACCCCCACACCTACACACACAACACCCCTCACCTACAAACAACACACCCCCACACCTACACACACACACCCCCTCACCTACACACAACAGACCCCTCACCTACACACAACAGACCCCCACACCCACACAACCCCCTACACACAACAGACCCCCTCCCCACACACAACACACCCCACACCCACACACACACTACACACAACAGACCCCCAACAACACACCCACACACAACAGACCCCTCACCTACACACACAACAGACCCCTCACCTACACACAACAGACCCACACACATCACCTACACACACAACAGACCCCCACCTACACACAACAGACCCCACCTACACACAACAGACCCCTCACCCACACACAACAGACCCCCCACCTACACACAACAGACCCCACACCCACACACAACAGACCCCCACCTACACACAACAGACCCCTCACCTACACACAACACACCCCCTCACCTACACACAACAGACCACACAACAGACACCTCACCCACACACAACCCCCACACCTACACACAACAGACACCTCTACACACAACAGACACACAACACACCCCCACCTACACACAACAGACCCACACAACAGACCCCTCACCTACACACAACAGACCCCCACACCTACACACAACAGACCACACAACAGCACCCACACACAACACACCCCCACACCTACACACACACACCTCCCCACATCTACACACAACACACCTCCCCCTCACCTACACACAACAGACCCCCACCACACAACAGACCCCACACAACAGACCTCACCTACACACACCCTCCCCCCCACAACGCACCTTTCACCAAACTTCTCTACGCCTTCAGCATACAATTTCCAGCCCAATTTTAACATCGTGAAAACATTTCCAAATTCCTTCTCATATTTCTCCGCGTGAATTTTACCCAAATGGCCACACAGCTGGATGTAATTTTATTATTTTTTATTTTATTTTTTTGTTCTTTACAGGTTTTTGTTACGAGTCAAAGTCGTGTATTTTCTTTGCTTGTTATAAATTCCATGGCAATTATGGAACGTTTCACTAAATTCATGACCATTGTACCGTTGTCTGACAGTTGAATGTTATTTTTATATGTTTTCAGAGTCACGAAATACAAAAAATTTTGAAAGGATACGTGTAATTTTTCCAATATATATATATATATATTCAATAGGAATTAGGAGCAATACTGCACCGCCTCTTCCCCTAACCTGTCACCCACCTACTAACACACACTCCTTCCACCTCTTAGCCATACGCCTTTGCTATATTGGTAACATAACACAAACAATTAGAATGACATAATTAACTCTCCTCTGAAAATAAATATGAATAACTTACAACAGAACGAAGACTGAAGTTATGATTCAATATATTCTAATTACCAAAAAAAATTCCAAAGCCAAGACTATCGGCAAGGGCCTGGAGGTAAACACGACTGAAGATAACAGGGAGTCTTATTGTTATGAGCCTCACAGACGAGAGGATATGTATCAGACTTACTGTATATCATGCCATTAAACTAGACTTCAGCATGCCTCTGAGATATTCTATGGAGTATTATCAAGGGAAAGACCCAATTTCCTCACGTATATTTCACATCTGGGATCTAACGTTGCTCCGTGTTTTCTTCTCTCGGGGAGGTGAGAGGGGGGAGGGGGAGGGAGGGCAGAGGGGAGGGGGGAGGGGGGAGGGGAGGGCAAGAGGTGAGAGGGGATGTAGTCTTATATATTTTGTGTTGTCTACCATAGAGCTGTTGGTGGTCATATTAGTGTGGTTTTGATTCTCTTCATCTCGTATAAAAGCTAAATCTGTCCATTTTTTCATATATAATATTGTATATAAACGTTGACATAGTCTCTGTTAGTCTAGTGAGAATTTTATGTCGATCGTTACCGTCTTATCCAAAAGTATATTGTGTTACATATTTAACTGTAATTCGTCCTGAAATGAAAATGAATTGTGAAATATAAAAAGTTGAGTGAAAACAAATAATGTACAAACTCTGCTTTGTATGTAGTGGGCTCATCCTGCTTTACTCCTGCGCTGGTAAAGTGTTATAAATATTTACGGGTTTATTTGTGAATAGTGTATGTAATAAATGTGTATGTGTGTTAACATATACAACCTGTGGTGTAATGGTCGCCTCGAAAGCCAGTGATCTCGAGTTTCTTTACGACATTTGTCTCTTTACCGAGTAATAATTGAGGTGGTAAGCCAGTGCAGCTACCGAGTTGTCCGATCGTCTTGGATTTTTCCTTGATACTGAGTTATATATCTCGTTATCATAGTGTGGTTTTTTTGTGATGGCGACAGCTTCTATAACTTAAACAATTCACTCCTATTCTGTACGTCCTTTGGGTCTGCTAGCCTCGTGTGTGTGTGTGTGTGAGTTTTGGCGGATACCCTCAGAAATTTTACGTTGATCTCTTGAGCTAAAAATAATCACCATTATACATAATCTTACAATACTTTCTCTTGGTCATATTCTATTATCGTTTTATATACCTCATTTTAAAACAGTTTACAAGTGGCATCGTCAGTAACCTCTCACACAGCCCTTACCTCTAACTCTCTGCAAGATTACTACTTAGTTTTCATTCCATTGGTTTTACTTTAAGAAATATGAGTAAATTTATCACGAGTCGGGGATGAGAACTAAATTACGTGGTAAGATACAAAGGGACATTAGATTACACAGGAGAAATAGTTACACATCTTGTATAATGAGCAGCTGACAAAGTAAGATTACTGACCTTGATCTTGGACATCCACTGTTTTCATACGCTCTAGACTCAGAGTCTAGATACACACACACACACACACGTTAACCTACACACACACCCTCACGTTCACCTCCACACACGTACACGTTCACCTCCACACACACACACACGTTCACCTCCACACACACACACACACGTTCACCTCCACACACACACACAGTCCTAGTAGCAGTCGTCACTCCCCTCAGCCAGGAAACGCTCTAGTAGATATTGGATTTTTTTTTCAAAACCATATTTTTCTAAACTGGATTGTTGTGTCAGTTATGACTAACTGGTCTCCCTAGAGGTTCAGCGGAAGGTGGGGGTGATCCGTCCCTGGCCTAGTGCTGGTACAGGAGGAGGAGGAAACTTTAGTACTGAGAGAAAACCTGCCACGTTCGGTTGGGTCACACAGGACTACACTTTTTTCCACTTCCCACCCAACAGGGAACCAGACTCAGGCTGCAGTTGTCAGAGGGAGGAGTGACCAGGGTGTTTCTGTTTCTCTATCCTCCATTCCTTCTGAGCAGCTGTACTTTCGTAATTTTTCTAGTAGCATCTTCGTTTAAGGCTTTGTTCTTATGTGTTTTTTTTACTCTTCCTCCTCCATATATAGAGGACATATGTATGTATTATTTTCCCTCTCGATACAAAACCATCACGACATTTTCAAAGTTATTAAATATAATCCCCCCCCCCCCAAACAAAACAAAATGTGTGATTATATTTATACACAGTGTATCTTTATGGTCACTGTACTTCATTCATGTACTGTGTATGTAAGAAAGCTACGGGATGAACTACACTCAAAAGCCTAACTAAATACAGACGATACTCCTGGCAGGTGTAGATAGTGGCGAGGTAAAAGATTACATCTGCAAACTGAATAGTTATTGCCTTACGGGAGACCAAGATTGAATTCCTTATTTCACAGGGAATACGTAAATGTGTCCTTGTGTTAGAGTTTTATCCAAGATTTGTTTTGTTTTGTTACTTTTGTCTTCAAGTTTCTCTCTCTTTCTCCTGTTTTATCCATCTTTCATCAGCGTGTTTTGTCCTTCTTGTCAGATCCAAATCGCTAAATAGATCCCCGCTTCACAATTGTCTTTATCTTTGTTTAATAGAAAATTTGTCATCTATATCACCAAAACTGTCCTAAGCTATTATGATCAAGTGTATAGCGTCAATGGTAGTCACTAATCAAGAGAATGGTTATAGATTGTATAGTCAAGCTGGTATAAGTATCGTGGTTGGTGGTAAGAATTTTGATACCTAAATAAATCGACCCCTGCTGAGAGAGAGAGAGAGAGAGAGAGAGAGAGAGAGAGAGAGAGACCAGTGGCTATCCAGGCACACCTTCGCCAGTACTAGATATTTGACTCGAAAGTTAGACCTATCTCTCTCCCCATCTTGTAAGTTGTCCTGACCATTTATTTTATAAGCTGACCTCTCCATCCATCTTATAATTTCATTTTTATAATTGACCTGTCCGCTCAGCGTCATAAATATTCCGGTAATGGGTCACCATGGTCAAGATGAAAGATTTAAAACATAAACGTGACTTACTGACGATGTGTTACAGAATATTCGCCACATCCGTAATGAAGAAGGTGGCTTGGTATTAATGTGCACCCCGGGGAAATGTCCAGGTTATTGTGATTAATATCTCTTATGTCCGTTCAAGAGTTATAATTAAGAGTTTATAATGTCTTTAGATACCAACCATGACTACGTTTTTGATCTTTTTCCATACGATTAATTTTCTATGAGAACAATAGTCAATAAATGAATGGGGTGTAAATCACGCAAATTGTAATTCATTCCAGTAATATCCGCTGACTGTAATAATTGTGTATAATTGAAATGATGGATTTATTTCACTTTTTTTAAAGGCTTTGTGTCCCTGATCTATTGTTTTTACTTAGTAATGAGCCGATGGTGTTAGGTGAAGCAGGTGATTAGATTTACGAAGCAAAAATTTAACCTTTCTAGTTGAGTTGCCCGGCTTTTCCCTAGACCACCCGTACATCGCTACCATACGGAACACACACACACACACACACACACACACACACACACACGAGTACGTTCCAGAAAGAGTACATTGTCAACATCGAGCGTTTCAATCGTCGTAGACAGTTTTAGGGACTTAAATCTCTCTCCGTCTACCGTCTTCCCACGTCCCTGTCAGACGGTTTCCAGTAACTTGCCCTGTTACCCTGTCTCTTTTAAATATATATTTATCGTGGCAGTTTATGGGAATTGTTTTGACTAATTTTTGTCAAGATAGGTCCTGGGATTTACAACTGCTTTGCTTATTTTCTGTGTGTTTCCCTTGTTAAGATAGTTATTGAGACTTTGATGTGTCTCTGCAGTTGGGGAAACTATCTACAAGAACCTTCTAGTTTCCCCTTTACTATTTTTCCCTGAAGTTGAAGAAAAGGAAATTTTTTGAAGCCATAATGTCTGTTCCTTCTTCATCATTTTCCTGTTGTAGTTGATCTCCTCCTGAAGAAGTAGCTTAGACAGTTTACCATAGCTTATCATCCTCTGCCTGAAGGAGCCTCCGGGCCATGTCTGCCTGAGTGTTGACCAAAGGGACTTGGTTGTGTTATACTCTCTACGAAGCTGTCTTATTCTTCCCTGCTGTCTGACTCATATAAATACAAGAAACACGAGACAGTTATGTTCTCCATGTCTCATTATTATTCTCCTTTTTAGTGTCCAGACTTTATTCCCCTCTCTCTGTCAACACAAGAGGTATAATATTTCCTTGTCTGCTTATTCCTCTTTTCATCACTCTGTCTTTTCTTGTTTAATTCCCCCGACTCGGCTGTCCGTCGACCACACAAATCTGCCGGTCTTCCACTCACTCTCTTCTTACCTCTGTTTTCTTTCCTCGTTCCTTCCTTTCCCTGCATCTTCCTTGCTTCTGCCTTTTACCCCCTTACCTCTTTCTTCTCCCTTCCTTCCTTCTATCTTCCCTCCTGCCCCTCCCTTCCTTGTCCTGGCTCTTCTGTCCCTCCCCAGCCTCTTTCTTCCCTTTACCAACCTTCTCCCTTCTCTCCACATTGCCTCCTCCCTCCTCCTTGCCCTACCTAGCCATCTCCTTCGTAGAAAGATGGGTGAGGATCGCCTCAGAGGAAAACTCCCCAAGTGGAACTCAGCGGAGCATTCACGGCCGCGGCTGCTTCGATTGGATCATGGAACAGGACCTCCCGAACCGTGAACCATACCGATTGGGTGAGGTTGAGATTGAATATCCGGAGATATAAGGCCGATAATGAGATGGGATGAGGGAGAGGTCGGGAGAAACAGACGCATCATGGACAAGCGAATACGTTGACTGACTGACTCGAGAACGGCGATTGTACTTTTGGTCGTGAGTGTGTTGTTGTTGTGGAGGAGTGTGTTGTGGTGGTGGTGTGTGTGTGTGTGTGTTGTGGAGTGTGTGTGTGTTGTGGTGGTGTGTGTGTTGTTGTGGAGTGTGTGTGTGTTGTGGTGGAGTGTGTGTGTTGAGGAGGAGGAGGAGGAGGAGTATGTATTGATGATGGAGTCTGGAGTGTTGGTGATAGACGTAGTATATGTTATTGGTGGCGTATGTGTGTTGGTGGAGTATATATATGTAGGGGTGTTTGTTTGTTTTAATTTATATTTTTCTTACCATTCGGTGGGGGATTTTCACATTGTGCCCAGCCGTCCATTGTTATGTATATATGTGTATGTTTGTACGTCTGTCCGGACATCTTGTGAACACCTTTTATTAAACAAATATATCAGGTGGAATTCGACGAACCTTTGTGTATGAATGAAGTTACAAATTGGTTTCCAAATATTCCAGTGGACTGTGTGAAGGTATTTGTGTCTGTAGGAGGACTTGTGATCATTCTTTTTATGCTTGTTTGTTAAGGAAATAACATAATGTACACAAAAAAAATCAGTTATGTGTGAACTCGTGTGTGTGTGTGTGTGTGTGTGTGTGTGTGTGTGTGTGTGTGTGTACGTATGTGTATGTGTACGTATGAGTGTGTGTGTGTGTCTGTGGTCGTGCGTGGCCAATTATATTGGCATTTAATGAGGCAAAATTCTTCCTCACCAAATTGGCCACATTACACACACACACACACACACACACACACACACACACACACACACACACACACACACACCAAGAAAATCTTCTTTTGTCTTCATTTGTTTTTTCTTCGAGTTTAGTTTATGTATAGTGATTTATCTCTTCTCTCTGAGGTCATTATACGGACTCGCAAACCTTCTTCTGTCCAACAATTGTTTCATAGTTCCAAGTCGACGGTGATGGTTCTCGTGTTAGCTTTTCATCACCCCACAACGATAAGGCTTATCTATGTATAAAGTGAATTAACTTATATTGACTAAGAATAAGACTCTTCGGTTGACATATGAAAGTCAAATATGAGTACGATTGAGACTCCAGCTTCAACCTTAACCTTAAGTCTGGTTGTTACCCTCGTATGTCAGATAACAAAGTGAACATGTTTGTGAATTTTTGTCAACTTTAAAACTTTTGATGGCTTTAGTAGTTTATTCCCACTTTGATGGTAATGATAGAATTATACGTTTTCATAAATTAATATATAATTCTTTTACGCCAAAACTGTGCCTCACTATTTTTTATCCAAATGTTCATCCAATATATAGGGTATAGGGTATAGGGTATAGGGTATAGGGTATGCCAACAAGAACACTTACCTACTAGGGACTGGAGTATGATCTTTTACGTATAACCGAACGTGTTTGAATAGATAAATTGAGTGAGTATTCGTGTGACAGATAAATGAATAACTCAACACTGTCTGGTCCCTCTCTCAGTGAATCTCCTCCGAACTAACTTTGCGTTTTCTGAGTTTTCATGACGCGAGTTTATTAATTCTCTCCTTTGCCTTTATACTAAGAATCATTGGTAGTTTCCTGTCTCTTTGTCTCGTCTCTCTCATTTATTAAAGATTCTCTATGTTCATAACACTTGATGAATAGCATGCACGTGCCTTTGATGTTGTAACCTAATTGTGAGTTTCTTTTTTTTTTTTTGCCTTTTCTGTCTCTTCCTTCCTTCATTCCTTCCTTGTTTCCTTCCTTCCTTCCCTCGCTATTAATCTTCTCTTTTATTCCTTCCTCTCTTCCTTTCCCCAACATCCTTCTCTCATTTTTTTCACTCTCTACCTTTCCTCCCTCGTCATCACTCACCCTCTTTTCCTTCCTTTTTCCCGTCATCATCTCTCCATTCCTTTCAGCTTCCTCTGTCACCTTCCCCTCCTATACCTTTCCTTTCTCTCACACTTTCACCTCTTTTCATTAGCCAATTTTCCCCCCAAAGTTTTCTCCTATTGCCTTCTTCCTCTTCCTCTTCCTCTCCTTCCTATAATCTAAATATTCCTGGTATTGTAAGTGTTGCCATCACACTAACCTGACCGACTCCCACCCTATTCTGGTAACACTGTCTCACCTTCAGTCATTTTGGTTCTTACTGTAGAAGGTGTTTAGCGCTTCAGTGAATAATAGTTGAGGAGTCTTAAGTGAAGTGAATTGTAAAGGAGGGATACGAACTAACTAAAACCATTCGATATCTAATGAAGAAAAAACAATTGAGAGAAATTAAATACGAAAGTTACCCCTCTCCAAAAAGTCTGAAATTTAACATTTACAAAATAATAATACCCCCAGGAAGATGTCAGTTCATTGAAATGTGCTTTAAAACAACAACGACAATAATGATATTAATAAAATCCCCCAAAAGTGGCCAAACAGAAATGGATAGCAAAATAAAATACCTCATCATTGTTATTAGATACGAAACAAAGATCACATTATTAAGGGAGGTAAAATAAGACTATGGATATTACCCCAAGAGTCAGGTGAGAGGAGGAGGAGGAGGAGGGTGCGGTAGACATAAACAGAGGGAGTAAAGATGAACTGTGGTGAAATATAGAGGAGGAAGAAGAATTAGTCAGTATAGAGGAGGAAGAAGAATTAGTCAGTATAAAGGAGGAAGAAGAATTAGTCAGTATAGAGGAGGAAGAAGAATCAGTCGGTATAGAGGAGGAAGAAGAATTAGTCAGTATAGAGGAGGAAGAAGAATTAGTCGGTATAGAGGAGGAAGAAAAAGAATCAGTCAGTGTAGAGGAGGAAGAAGGAGAATTAGTCAGTATAGAGGAGGAAGAAAAAGAATCAGTCAGTGTAGAGGAGGAAGAAGAAGAATTAGTCAGTATAGAGGAGGAAGAAGAAGAATTAGTCAGTATAGAGGAGGAAGAAGAATCAGTCAGTGTAGAGGGAGGAAGAAGAATCAGTCAGTGTAGAGGAGGAAGAAGAATTAGTCAGTATAGAGGAGGAAGAAGAATCAGTCAGTATAGAGGAGGAAGAAGAATCAGTCAGTGTAGAGGAGGAAGAAGAATTAGTCAGTATAGAGGAGGAAGAAGAATTAGTCAGTATAGAGGAGGAAGAAGAATCAGTCAGTATAGAGGAGGAAGAAGAATCAGTCAGTATAGAGGAGGAAGAAGAATCAGTCAGTGTAGAGGAGGAAGAAGAATCAGTCAGTGTAGAGGAGGAAGAAGAATTAGTCAGTATAGAGGAGGAAGAAGAATCAGTCAGTGTAGAGGAGGAAGAAGAATCAGTCAGTATAGAGGAGGAAGAAGAATCAGTCAGTGTAGAGGAGGAAGAAGAATTAGTCAGTATAGAGGAGGAAGAAGAATCAGTCATAGAGGAGGAAGAAGAATTAGTCAGTATAGAGGAGGAAGAAGAAGTCAGTGTAGAGGAGGAAGAAGCAGGAGAGAAGAAGAATCAGTCTAGTCAGTATAGAGGAGGAAGAAGAGTCAGTCAGTGTATAGAGGAGGAAGAAGAATCAGTCAGTGTAGAGGAGGAAGAAGAAATCAGTCAGTATAGAGGAGGAAGAAGAATCAGTCAGTGTAGAGGAGGAAGAAGAATCAGTCAGTATAGAGGAGGAAGAAGAATCAGTCAGTGTAGAGGAGGAAGAAGAATTAGTCAGTATAGAGGAGGAGGAAGAAGAATTAGTCAGTATAGAGGAGGAAGAAGAATCAGTCAGTGTAGAGGAGGAGGAAGAAGAATTAGTCAGTATAGAGGAGGAAGAAGAATCAGTCAGTATAGAGGAGGAAGAAGAATTAGTCAGTATAGAGGAGGAAGAAAAAGAATCAGTCAGTGTAGAGGAGGAAGAAGAATCCGTCAGTATATAGGAGGAGGAAGAAGAATCAGTCAGTATCACATAAGAATCAGTAAAGGCTCCAGCAAAGCTTCACAAAATATCTCCAACAAAGTACTGAGAAAAAAGAGAGGAACAAAGCCTTTGTTAATATGTTTTTGAAAATATGTGAAAAGCAAAAGCTTTAACAATGATACCAATTAATCGTCTACCAGTAATATTATTATTTTTATTTCTTTATTTTTTCAAATGGTCCTCAATAGACTCCACACAATTCCCATTTTTTAGAGAACAAAAAGAATTAGGGTATAAAAGGAGTTAGAGTTAGAGTATGATAGACCATTTGCAAGTTGTCCTGGAAGCATAGATTCCAGAGATACAATAACTCTGAATTTCCGTCATGGCCCTAGGATCTTTAGGACAGTTGCGGCCCACATAAGAACATTTCTTAAGTATTATCAAGAGAAAACTCCAGATGGGTTAGTGTGTCTTTGGGAAACTATAAATTATATGGCATGAGCGCTCCAAATCTATCAGCTTAAGAGGCATTTCTGGTGAAGCGACAGTTGCAATGGACGGGACATGTCATCCACATGCCAGACGACTCCCCCCGCCAGATCCTCTACGTGCAGCTGCCAGAGGCACGACGCAACCCTGGAGGACAATGCAAAAGGTACAAAGACCAGCTCAGAATGACGCTCATAAAATGTAACATTCCTCCAAAGGATCTTGAAACTATTGCATCCGACCGTAGTCTATGGCGCTCCACCTATACCCAAGGCGTCAAACATCCCGAGAACGAGCGTAATAGAGCCAGATGTACATGTAGGGAAAGGAGACACAATCACACTCCCAGAGACCTTCCACCCAACCCAGAGCTGTCCTGCCCAATGTGTGCTGGTCACCACAGCCTCATCCAGTGGCACCGTCGACAACATCCCTAGTTCACCACTCATTATCATTATCGATTTCATAATGAAGCCGAGTCGTCGTCGGCAACGACTGACAGCCTTAACAATAAGTTATATTTTAATAAGCATCGTATATGTACACACAGTAAAAAAAAAAGTAAGGGGGCTGGTGACTTCTGTCATGATCCATACATCACCTGATGTGTTGGGAGGGTTGGTATGCGTGCCTGTATGACAAAGGTTTCCACCTACCTATGATACAGCAACAGATATGTGAGGACAGCAGGGCTACCACCATAACACAGGTCCAACACACATTATCCCTCGTCCATGGTGTCACAGTGTTTCGCACATAATCCGTAACTGTACTTTTGTTTACTGTGTGTACCTAGTTATCGTGCAACTTTGCCTGAAATATAAAATGGGTAACCCGTCCACACTACTAATGCTGACATATTGTTCCGAGACATGATAATGAAAAGCAAATATGAAACAAGAACTCCAGACTACGTAAAGAGGCATGAAATGATATGTGCCTGACTTAACACGTACAGTTTATATACACAGAAAAAAAAGAATGAGAGAGATCACCAACCAAAGTACGATTTGTTATTGTAAGGGCAAAGGAAATGAAATGTCAGTAGGCAGGACATGGAGGTGCCAGATGAACAACGAACCAACAGTATATTAATGAGATCTTGTACTGGATTTCTTGACAGGAAATACGGGGAAAAAGGTTTGGCTCGTACAGCACATGGAGAGAAGAGATTAGAAAGTTTTGGAGGTACTGAATGGAAAAGAAAGTTTTATTACAGAAGGTCGTGGAAGCATCTGGGGTAGGCGTTTACCAAACAATGGATTGATGGAACTTGAAGATGAAGGCAATATATTTCTTACCTCTCACTAATTCTTCTCATTTATTAGGATTTTTACTTTTCGTTCTCCTAATATATCGCTCTCATTTTGCTCTTTTCTTCTTTTCGTGTGTGTGTGTGTGTGTGTGTGTGCGTGTGTGTGTGTGTGTGTGTGTGTAAAACCCTCCTCTTCTTTCCCTTTCTCCCCCTTTCCTCTCTCCCTCGCGCCTCCCCAACATATAACTAGGGTGGAGGCTGCACGCGTATGGCTGAAGTAATCAATGAAACATTTGCAGATTGCTAAAAATTTCTGCCGGAATATCCGAAGCATAAATGTCACCTGAACGAGCACGTACGTGTGTTTTACATATGTATGTGTTTGTATGTGTGTGTTTTGTGTATGAGTATATGTGTGTTTTGTGTATGACTATTTGTGCGTCTTTTGTGTATGAGTATTATGTGTGTGTGTGTGTGTGTGTGTGTGTCACGGTCAAAGCCCAAATTAAGTCTATTGAAACATGTTGACAGTCTGCGTTGTGACTATTTATCCACCATTGTCTCTGCTTAAAGAGCCATTCGTTCATGGATTTTATAAAATAATAATTGAAAGAATAACGAGTAATAATAATGGTAACACTAATAATAATAATAATAATAATAATAATTAATAATAATAATAATAATAATCCAGCACTGGGCTAGCGTGTGTACCCTCTTGACTTCGAATTTCATAAACTGTCTTAAAAAAAAAGGAAAAATATATGATGGCTTAAGATCCACATGATGCAATTTCTGGTTCATGTATAATTCTGAAACTTTACACAATCAACCTTTTTTAGTGAAGAATTTTTGTTTCGCGCAGAATCAAGTATTAAAGTAATTTGTTGTGTCTTGAACTTTTACCATAACTAAGTCTGGAACTCATGGGGGTTAAATATTCAGATCAAAACAGAATCTTTTGTGGGAGTTTTGCGTGGGTGTGTGTCTCTCCTCTCCTCTCCTCTCCAAAATTCTGGGGATGGAAGGGGGAGGGGGAGGGGTGGTGGTTAGGAGGCGATAAATGGTGGTGGTGCAGAATTTTCATACTTTTGGTGAAAATAATACCTCTCATACCCTCCCTCATACCCTCCCTCATACCCTCCCTAATACCCTTCCTCTTGTCTTCCCTCCTACTCTCCCTCATTTCCACCCAGATACCCTTTCCTCTTACCCTCCCTTATTCCATTCCTGATACCCTGCCCTATTCTTGTGGATTTTATCTAAATGAATTAGTCTTCAGAGATAATTAATATACAAATGAATTATATAATAGAGTTCAGTAATAGTACCATGTAATTAAGTAGACTGATATAATGATAAATTCTACTTGTTTTCCTTTTACGTAATTTTTCATTTACATATGTACCTTAAAAATCATTCTTTTTATGCACTGCTTAATTTAACGCCCAGGTGACCTGTGTCTATGGGAAATTTAAATACATAGATGATTAAGAAAAAAAATCACCTTACAAGATTTTCTCCTCTTAGTCGTAGCTGGAATTCACTCATATAATCTTAATTGGGTACAGCAGGATTTGTAAATAGGTGTAAGACCAATTAAACATTTATTACGTGTTCCTATTATAATGTTAGTTATGTTTCACCCAATTTTTAGCTCGTAACTAAATCTATTTGTCTTCTCATTTCAGGTAAGATCTTGACGTGCAGAAACAGCCAATCAGTGGACAGTGTTTATCTCAGTATCACCCTCGGCCAATGGTAATGTATGACGTTATTCTGTCTCGTTTTATGTCTTATTTATTGACTCTCTCTCTCTCTCTCTCTCTCTCTCTCTCTCTCTCTCTCTCTTTTAACATACACTGCCGTCTCGGGTACCATGCCATAACGAAATGCTGAACGAGGGAGGTTAACGAGATTTCAGACGTCATGCGATTAATGAAGACTCCCATAATGCAATCTCCGGTCCCAAGAGATGGAAGGGAAGCTCTATAACGAACAGGATAACGAGGATGTTTAACGAGATCACAAACTGCATTGATGTACTCGGGTCAAATGACGACAAACACCAACCGAGTGAGAGAGAGAGAGAGAGAGAGAGAGAGAGAGAGAGAGTCTACAATAAAGAAAGAGACAACAGGCAGACTGAGAGAGATAGTGAGAGAGAGAATCAGACAGAGAGAAAGAGATTAAGAGTCAGAGATAGAGAACACTCATCTTTCCACCTTACAAAACCTCATCAATAAATAAGCAAAAAAAAAATAGAATACATTAGAATAAAGAGTGTTTTTATTTTTCTGAGAGAGACAGACAGACAAAGTAGGTAGTTAATCTTATCCATATTTACAGACGGCCCAAGAACGAACACACCAAGCGTCCGTAGCGAATTTACATACAATATTGTGACAGGACCAGTTTGCTTAGTGAAAGAGATGGATAAGGTAGATTTCCCCCTAGCTCTCCCATTTCTCTCCCCTATCTCCCCATCTCTCTCCCCTATTTCCCCATCTCTCTCCCATTTCTCTCCCCTATCTCCCCATCTCTCTCCCCTATCTCCCCATCTCTCCCCCCCCCACCCCACCACTCCGACAGGCAACAAGTATAGCGGTGATAGTTAGTCCCCAGGGAAGTGTGAACTGTGTTGATACTGGTTGTGGCAGAAGTTTTGGGTTTGTGTTGACTAGTGGCAGAGGCTGTGTGCTGTGTTGACTAGTGGCAGAGGCTGTGTGATGTGGTGATTAGTGGCAGAGGCTGTGTGCTGTGTTGACTAGTGGCAGAGGCTGTGTGATGTGTTGACTAGTGGCAGAAGTTTTGGGTGTGTGTTGACTAGTGGCAGAGGCTGTGTGTGTGTTGACTAGTGGCAGAGGCTGTGTGATGTGGTGATTAGTGGCAGAGGCTGTGTGCTGTGTTGACTAGTGGCAGAGGCTGTGTGCTGTGTTGACTAGTGGCAGAGGCTGTGTGCTGTGTTGACTAGTGGCAGAGGCTGTGTGCTGTGTTGACTAGTGGCAGAGGCTGTGTGCTGTGTTGACTAGTGCAGAGGCTGTGTGTGTGTTGACTAGTGTTGACTAGTGGAGGCTGTGTGCTGTGTTGACTAGTGGCAGAGGCTGTGTGCTGTGTGTTGACTAGTGTGGCTGTGTGCTGTAGTGACTAGAGGTGTGCTGTGTTGACTAGTGGCAGAGGCTGTCTGCTGTGTTGACTAGTGGCAGAGGCTGTGTGCTGTTGACTAGTGGCAGAGGCTGTGTGCTGTGTTGACTAGTGGCAGGGCTGTGTGCTGTGTTGACTAGTGGCAGAGGCTGTGTGTGTGTGATGACTAGTGGCAGAGGCTGTCTGCTGTGCTGTTGACTAGTGGCAGAGGCTGTGTGCTGTGTTGTTGACTAGTGGCAGAGGCTGTCTGCTGTGCTGTTGACTAGTGGCAGAGGCTGTGTGTGTTGTTGACTAGTGGCAGAGGCTGTGTGCTGTGCTGTTGACTAGTGGCAGAGGCTGTGTGCTGTGTTGACTAGTGGCAGAGGCTGTGCTGTGCTGTTGACTAGTGGCAGAGGCTGTGTGCTGTGTGTTGACTAGTGGCAGAGACTGTGTGCTGTGTTGTTGACTAGTAACACTGCCTAACACCTAGTTACTTGCACGCACCACTTCCTAACACTTCTTCCTCTTCACGCACCACTTCCCAGCACTTCTTCCTCTTCACGCACCACTTCCCAGCACTTCTTCCTCTTCACGTACTTCTTCCCAACACTTCTTCCTCTTCAGCACCACTTCCCAGCACTTCTTCCCCTTCACGCACCACTTCCCAGCACTTCTTCCTCTTCACGCACCACTTCCCAGCACTTCTTCCTCTTCACGCACCTCTTCCCAACACTTCTTCATTCTCGCTCGATTTCCCCCTGCGGGCCCGACCTCATCATTATAATTCAGCAACCATTGACAATATTACTGATTGCTGTCTTGGCAGTCCCGGAAGAAGTCTCTCTCTCTCTCTCTCTCTCTCTCTCTCTCTCTCCATTCCCCCAAACCCCTCAAAACCTCAATATTTCTCTAAAATTAGTTTTCAAGTTTACAAATTTTACTGAAAACAGAAAGAGAAAACGAGCTAAAAGCTATGGTGGTGGGCGAGGATAGGGGGTAAGGGGAGGGGAGGTGGAAGGGGAGGGAAGGTGGAAGGGGAGGGAAGGTGGAAGGGGGGTTCAATTGCGGCAGTGATTGTCCTGTACATACCAGACTCCCATTCGGAAAAAACAAACACATTCGGGTTTAAATTAACACCGTTGCACGATGGTGAAACTCCTGGTCCCTAGACGAGGTTCACGAGAGAGAGAGAGAGAGAGAGAGAGTTCACACATCTATCTATATTCCTGTATGCTCTACTTTCCACGTACTGCCTGAACACACACACACATCAGCTTACCTGGTATGGCGGGACTTGAATATATATATATATATATATATATATATATATATATATATATATATATATATATATATATATATATATATATATATATATATATATATATATATATATATATATATATATATATATATACCTGCCCAATGGACTACTAGACATTCTTAACTTTAAACCGTATCACGTACCGTCCATATTTTCAAGTACAGGACCATTTGCTTTCATTTATGCAAGTTACACATAACACACGTTCTTCATGATACCCTCCCCCCTACTCGTTCCTCGTCTCAAAATATTCCCCGTTCATCGTATGATATAACTTGTACCGAACGTGATAGTTGAGGGACTGACGTAGATTTACAAAGATCATTGTGATGGATATTACTTTTAAATTAGGATGTAAGAGTGTCGGGAGATTAATGTACAAATTCTCTTGAAAACAGTTCACTACCTTAACTTAACTTATCCTATAATACTTGCTAAGTCGGGGTAGTCTTTCGTTAAGTTAGTCTCTCAGTGTACGTAATTCTCGTATTATATCTGGATTGAAACTTAATGTTGTTTTTAGCATATACAATACCCAAAAAATGTTAGATGTATCTTTATGTTTTCATTTACAAGGAATATTCATCATACTCGTATACGAAGCTGAGTAAAGCTGACCCCCTGATCCTGTAATCCGTAGAGCTCGTAAGCACACTAGGGAGTATCCAGGAGGTCGACATTTTTAGTTTCCAAACTTATGTGAATCAGTTAGATCAGTGAGGGAGGGACGGATAGCTAGGGATTGAAAGTATTATATTCTGAGAGCCCATTTTTTCAGCATCAGTCCATGTTGGTCAATTGGATACGTTCTAATATATTCACTAAGGAGAAATTTAATGTATAGACTTTTGAAAATCCACCTTTGTGCCTAAGTCGTCCAGTTGGCTGCGTTCTCATATCCTCGCCTGAGGGGAAATTTAATGTACAAGCCTTTGAGAACTCTGAAGGGGAGTTACACGCAAGAGATTTTTTCTAATGTCACGTGTAATGGTGCTTGGTGGCGTGGTGCCTTTAGTGAGACTGGTGTGTGTGGGGGGGAAGGGGGTGTGTGTGGGGTGGGGGTGGGGGTCTGCGCATGTGGGTGTGTGTGTGTTCCTGGGATAATATGCTATTATATAGTTTTCTGGTGGCTTCTGATATTTTTCATATCCACGTGATTAAAAATAAACACATTTCTGTTAAAATCCCCCACAAATAAATCTCCCGGTTCTTAAAAAAACACTCACCTGTATTTAATGAGAATTAAAAAAAAATCCTCCCACATGCATTACTCCAATAATAGACCTTCATCATTATCTAAAAGGCAGAGTGGTCCTGAAATGCAGCAATTTGCATATGAGTTCGGTGTAACAAAATGCCGCACATAATGTGGTCTCAACATGCTATGGTACGGCTTGTGCATAATGTTGATCAAATGTATTTCAGTGCAAAAGAGAACATGGTACTCACATTATAGACCGGGGTAAGGCTGTCGAGTGGATACATCGCTAGCCTCTTGTCCTAAGGGTACCTTGTTCGATCCCGGGGTATTTCCAATCCTTTCCAGTTGTTATTGGGCACGTAAATGTAAAGTACACGTTGAGGAAATAAGAACATAAGAACATAAGAATGGAGGAAACTGCAACGGGCCTATTGGCCCATACTGGGCAGTCCCATTTACACCCAACCCCTATTGCTCATATAAGCATCCAACCTATGTTTGAAGCTATTCAGCGTATTCGAGTTAATGATGATATTTGGTAATTTGTTCCATTCATCCACTACTTTGTTTCCAAACCAGTGTTTACCTATTTCATGCCTAAATCTAAATTTGTCTAATTTAAAACCATTGTTACGAGTTCGCTCCTGGTTGGATAGTTTGAGTACCTTTGTAATGTCCCCTTTGTTTAGCCCTGCCTTCCACTTATACGCCTCTATCAGGTTGCCCCTCGCTCTACGTCTCTCGAGGAAGTGCAAATTAAGATGCTTTAACCTGTCTCTATACTCAAGGTTCCTAATGCCCGGGATTAGTCTTGTCATTCTCCTCTGAATTCTTTCCAAGGACTCTATATCCATTCTGTAATACGGTGACCAGAACTGAACTGCATAATCCAGGTGTGGTTTCACAAGAGCAAGTTTTAGGATGACCTCGCTAGTCTTGTAACTAACACCCCTTTATATGAACCCAAGTACTTTATTAGCCTTGTTACGAGCAAAAACACATTTTTTACTTGGCTTAAGGTTCCTACTTATCATTACTCCTAAATCTCTCTCGCAGTCGGATTTCTCTATGGCATCGTTGTTCATCTGGTATCTGGTTTCCCTGTTTACATCTCCTATACTGAGTACTTTACATTTGTCCACGTTGAATTTCATCTGCCATTTTTCAGACCATTCGAAAAATTTGTTTAGATCTTCATGTAGTTTTGCTGAGTCCTCGTCGGATTTAATAACACGTCCTATTTTTGTGTCATCAGCAAATTTGCTTAAGTTGCTGTCTATGCCGATATCTATGTCGTTTATGTATATAATAAATAATAATGGTCCAAGTACTGAGCCTTGGGGAACTCCACTTGTGACGTTGCTCCAATGGGACTTAGTGCCATTAATGCTCACTCGCTGTTTCCTGTCCTGTAACCACGCCATAATCCATTTAAGGACATTACCTTTGATGCCATGTGCTTCTACCTTTCTAATTAGTCTTTCGTGGGGGACTCTGTCGAAGGCTTTGCTAAAGTCGAGATATACCACATCATAATTATGCCGTCTTTGTTGCCGTGATAGTAGTGGCTGTATCAATAGGTGTAGTATTGGTAGCAACAGTAGTTGTAATCGTTAAAAGTGGTAGCAGTAGTCGTAGTAATTGTAGCAGGAGCAATAGTAGTAAAGTAGCTGTAGTAATAGTAGCAATAGTTGTAGTAGTACTAGTAATAACAATATGAACAGCATGCTTTTCCTAACCTTTCATTACTTGTCAGTTAAAGAGAAATGTGTTGTGTCAGCGTGAGGCACCAAGCCGATAAACACCGTATAACGCACTTCTGACAACTGACCACGACCACTATCAGGTAACTTGGCGGTAAAGATACGAGTTTCAATTAAGTGTTTTGAGTTGGCTGGCCATTAATCTTGCCCAGGGAAGCCAGGAAACGCATATTTATTGAGACAAGTAAAAGGACTGAGCTTCGTAGTTTCCAAATTGCATGTTTTCTCTGGTACGAAATGAAATGCATTTAAACAAATTTTCCACAGGATATTTTATATAGTCGGGGAAATATTAATGGTTGGTATATATGAAAGAGAGGACCTACACATTCCTAAATTGGACTGATACACTAAAGCACCTTGTACGGGTTTAGTGAACTCATGAAAACCAGTTTTATTTCACTAACTGACGTTTTAATAGGTTAACTTTCCCATGAATCTTTTTCTCATGTGCAGATAGATTTGATTTGATTATATATATATATATATATATATATATATATATATATATATATATATATATATATATATATATATATATATATATATTTATTTATTATTTATTTATTTATTTATTTATTTATTTATTTATTTATTTATTTATTTATTTATTTATTTATTTATTTATTTATTTATTCATTCATTCATTCATTCATTCATTCATTCATTCATTCATTCATTCATTCATTCATTCATTCATTCATTCAATTCATTCATTCATTCATTCATTCATTCATTCATTTATTTATTTATTTATTTATTTATTTATTTATTTATTTATTTATTTATTTATTTATTTATTTATTTATTTATTTATTTATTTTCATGTCTTATATTTTTTAAAGTCTGTAATGATTCTTTTCCCGGGAGTTTGTTACGGTAATTTACTCACTTAAGAGCTCTTTCAGAAGTCTCTGAATTGGGTGGAATAACTGGAATTTTCTATTTGAAATCGTACTTATTCTACCAACTGACACGAATATGTTATTGAAGTCTGACTAATAATTACGAGGGTTGTCTCCTGCAAGCACCTATCTCAATATCATTTACTAAATAAAGCGCTGACACATTCTACTAAGTGATTCAATATTCACGCTCGCTATGACTCACTCTTACTGAGCCTCGGGTTCAGCTAACCCTTCAAGAGTCTCAGTGAGTCGAGGGCGTGACAGAACTCAAACTCTTTATATGAGGAGTTCCGGAGAGCTTCGGACAGCTGACTCGTGCGACAATAAGAAACAAATTTCCAAAGGTCCATTGACAGCTACCAGGGAACACTAGATATCTTCTGGCAGCTGTCGAAAACAATGCCACCCTGTGAAGAATCTATATAACGGTTCATGTATATTTTCTTGACTAGTTTTACCGTGAGAAACAATGGTCACTCACTGAATGGCGTCGATTTCATTTCATTTCATCATTTTTTTCTTCCAATTTTTTAATATTTGTCCAGTTGTATCATGAAGCACTGCTCCCATCAAGTTAAGCTGTGTACACGGCCGCCGTTAATAGTGGCCTTACCTTACATTAGTCACGATGAACCAAAAATAATATCCGTTATCCTTGGTGAATATCGGGAGCAAAATGATACAGACAGACATTGATGAAATTAGATCAAATCAGCTGAATGCCAAAAGAAAAAAAATACAATAGAATTTATTTTTCTATTTTGTTTTGGTTTTGCATTGCCATTTTTCCCCTTCAAACCTACTGGCGGCTGAACAGATTGACGAGGGTAAAAACACAGTGAAGGGGGAGTCATATCTGCACCTCTAATTCAGGAGGAGTTTAATGGAGTTAGTGGCGTATTGATGGTTTTCGGTCAGGAAGCTCTGTTGGTGGCCTTTCCCTGCAATGTTTTTTTTCTCGCGAATTTGACATGACTTGCAACACGGCCCAAGGTTTAGAGTTTATTTGTATTAAAATATTATTAGTTTGCTGCAACGATTCAAATATTTCTTATTTTGTATGTATGTGTTTTTATCTATAGGTATTAAAGTATGTCTGTGTTTTGTTTGTAAGGTTTTTTGTATTTAAACTTGTGTCACCTTTGTTTAGGCCTGACTTCTATTTACACACCTCGATCATATCGCCCCTCACTCTTACGTCTCTCTCTCTCTCTCTCTCTCTCTCTCTCTCTCTCTCTCTCTCTCTCTCTCTCTCTCTCTCTCTCTCTCTCTCTCTCTCTCTCTCTCTCTCTCTCTCTCTCTCTCTCTCTCTCTCTCTCTCTCTATATATATATATATATATATATATATATATTATATATATGATGACCAGCATATACCTGAATCACGCGCACCTACAGTGATTACACATATACTGTGTATATATATATATATATATATATATATATATATATATATATATATATATATATATATATATATATATAATATATATATATATATATATATATATATATATATATATATATATATATATATATATATATATATTAGAATTATACCTTGAGACAGCCAATAATGCCCTGTATATCTATAGATAGATAGATAGATAAAACCAAAGACCCGAACAGTCATTAACACAACACGCCCCCGGAACAAAGAAAGCTTTTAGTGTCGCCTCTCTTTTGTGGACTATGTATACAAATGGTGTTTGTATATCCCTTTATCTTCCGTCTTCTCGCCCCTATACGGGTTTGTGTATATAATAAACACCGATAAGCGGTGTGAGATTGTCGGCCAGTATGGAGCTCTGGTCGGCAAACTTTCAACATTAAAACTAAATAAGTTCATTCGGTGAAATAGCCTTGCATCCTAAAACTCACTGAGACTGGAGCCTCATAAAATGGGTGTAATGCCTACTGAAAAGTGTCTCCCGCACTCCTTCCAAGATGTGTTGAGAAATACACTAGTGTGGAGACCTACACGCACCTTCACCACACCCTACTGTACTGTATATATGTATATACTGTTTTAGACTAAAGCACAAAGTTGCAGTTACAGAATTTGTTAAATTGATGTAAAGTTTTCACATTCATTGTATGTTCATTAACAGTGTAACATCAGTAATAAAAAACTTTGTTCATATTCACAGTTATTATTTCAAAATATTTTTTTCTGTTCAATAACTATTACGAAAACCGAATGATAAACAAAATAGAATTATTATTTCTCCATCAAGTTTTTTAAAAATCTACGAAAAAAATGTATTTGTTGACAATAGACTATTTATACATGAATGCATCTGTGAATTCATGCGCAGGATATATATTTTTGTTTATGTATTATATAAGATTGGTATAAAAATTAAGTAAATTAGTAGAGGAAAAATAAATCAATAAAAAAATTTAACTGCAAGTTTATAAGACAAATAAATCACCCAGTTAGTAAGGTGATGCATCAGTTCTTGTCTTTGTTTTATTCCCAGGACGTGGTGATCCCCTTAGGTGCCTATTGTGCTGAGGTCTAGCTAATACTGGGAGTAGCTCACTTTAGCTCTTTAGTAGGAAGAGTAAAATAGTGATTTGGGCTAAGAATGATATGGCAGTGGCCTTCCTGTCCCTCACTCATTTCTATGGCGTGTCTCTAACTGCAGGTCTCCCTCTCTGTTTAGTTACTTATGTTTCTTAGAATTTATTTTTGTCTACCTGTCTCATTTTATTCAGTCTCATATCAACCCATACGGCTATCTAAAGGTACCTGTTTCTCCCTGTCTCTATCTGTCTTTTCTCTTACTGTCTTTGATTTTTTTCCTGTCTATCTCTATAAAAGGTACAGTATTCTTATCTTTGCACACACACACACACACACACACACACACACACACACACACACACACGCGGATTAAAAATAAAAATAAAACCTTTGCTTCAGAATTGTTACGACAAATTGAGTAAAATGACGCAACGCCCACTCCCTCAATTCGATGCCTATAAGAATCGACAAAGAATAGTGGTAAACAATCGACGTGTTTATTTTGGCTGGTTGAAGTCATTCTTGGGAAGCAGCTGTGAGTCTCAAGTGCATCGTGGCCTTGGACAACATAATATACCACCAAGAAATAATGGATGAATAAATGAAGCTTCGTAAATTGAATTCCATTTATGTTTTGTCGAATGGAAAAAAAATTGCAGCCTTGGTATTATGGTCGGGGGAATTTCGGATAGTGACGGGCATTTACTTAAGAGAAAAAAAGTGGCGAGAACGTTAAGCGCATCAAGACTCCATTACTTAAATTACATATTCATGTCCAATTACACCATCGAGGTTTAATAGTTAATGGCATTTAAAACTCATTTAATTACCCTTTCGTTGGTTGATTAATGGTACCTTGACGCAGTAGAGTTCATGTCATCAGAGTATATTATTTAATCGTAGTGTTGGGAATTAATTAAACCTGAAGTTAGTCTGTAATAGTATCAAGATCTGTGAGTGCCATACAGACTTTTGCCTGACTAATGGCCTCAGACCTTCTGTATTTACAACCTTTTAACTTACGATCATTAGAACATTATTGAAGCCACAGAACTCACAACATTATTATAAACCTTTAATAACGAAGCTTCATGACTCGTTAATGGTAGCAGAACTTTATATACACTTTAAGCTTCAGAACATACAGGCTTTTACACCATTTTAATTGAAGCTTCACGGATGATTATTTACACCGGAAATATTCAACCAAGACTGGGAGAGATCTGGTAACAAGTGGCTCGGACGTAACCCAGCAGTTTGTCTCGGTAATGTGGGTATTTTGGGGTCAATTTGTATCCTACTGTGAGTCGGCTAGTGGTAAATATGTCGTATTTGAATTATCTATGGGTATTTTCTTAAGGTATATATTTACTTAGATGTATTAGAGAGAGAGAGAGAGAGAGAGAGAGAGAGAGAGAGAGAGAGAGAGAGATGGTATTAAAATATATCTAAAAAAAGACATTGGAATATTTCATACAAAATAGTTGTTGTTTTTTTCAATATAAGAAGCAGATTTCACAGCCACCCTACTCCAGTGTATCTTTAAGCTCTGTCAGTTCAGGGATGTTTGTGTTAACTTGGAGTGTTCAAAGCAAAAGAAAATAATTTGCATATTCAGAAGTATTTAACCTACCCTCGTATTACCTGTCATACCTGCCTGCCTTAATGAGGGAGAATGCATACATGATAATAATTTGGGGGGACGGAGAAGGAGATAAAAAAAAAGAGATAGAGAAATTGTGAGAGGGAGAGAAAGTATATCAGGAAGAAAGTGAGAGAAAGAAAGAGAAGTGAAATAAAAGAGGAAACTCGAGTTATTACACTGATTAACGTTCATATAGTCAGTGTTTACCGGACGAGAATACTGAACAGTGTTGTGGTGAAGATAAAGTCATACTGGGAGTCAACCTCATATATATAGACCTCTCCTCTACCAACCATTGTTAATATATGTATAACTCAGAGGTAAGGTCTAGCATGGGTGTGTGTGTCGTGGTGATGAAAAAGAGAAGTGTGAGCGGTGGACGTGGGAAAGGTGTGGGAAGTGTGAAGGGAGTGACAGCGGTCTAGGATATGGTCCGGAGGTGGGACATATTGCGAGATGGAAATAAACAATAAGTGTGCGTGAGTGCGTGTGGAGGAGAGAGAGAGAGAGAGAGAGAGAGAGAGAGAGAGAGAGAGAGAGAGAGAGAGAGAGAGATTTAAGCAACAACTCAAATTCATTATGTAAAAAAATGATAAAGACGAGGATTCATATATAACTTTATAATGAAAGGAAGGAGAAAGAACATAAATAACATTAATAGACACATTTATATATTGTCTTATAATGAAAGGGCTGAATCTAAGTATAAATGACATAAAGAAAGTATAAGTAGCAGGTGGTATATTTACGCCCACATATAACACCTGGTGGTCTGCCGTCAGGGGTAATAAGTAAGAGCAAATTGTGGTTTACCTGTGATAGACTAAGGGTCAGGGGGAGCTAGGGTGAGGCACGGTATAATCGTTGGCTTTCCTATGGTTTCTGAAAACTTCTCGGATATTTCGGGAGGCTGTACACGCTGAGAGATGAACGATAAGCATAGTAGACGTTCTGACACGACGCAACGACAGACCAAGAAGTCTAACCTTTTACCTGTTATGTATTCTGTAATTCATTTATAAAAATACCAACAAAGACTCTAAACTCGCTTTCATTCAACTGAGAGAGCGGGAAGGGCTGATGATTAATTAAAGACTATTAAATAATTTTAATTGCAAATTAACCAGGAAATATTCCAGAAATGCAATGCCTCATACCTTGGGTTCATGGGAGAGTGTTTGGGGTGTTTTGATGGGGCAAGTTCAGTGTTTGTTATATATGCTTTAAGGAGCTAGGGAACTGACCATGTGTGTGTGTGTGTGTGTGTGTGTGTGTGTGTGTGTGTGTGTGTGTGTGTGTGTGTGTGTGTAAAGGCAAACACAGGTTGGTTGATGCAAGCAAACAGGAACGAGTGAAATAACACAACCAATGTTCTTTAATATGTTGGTAAAGACAAAAAAATAATGAATACTACACATATTCCCCTTCCATAGAATTCAATCATTTATATGCAAGAAAAAGCCAAAGTAAAGTGAGTAACATAAAGAAGTGTAGTAGAGTGGAAAGAAGTCAAAATATAATGGAAATCCTTTGGAAAACTTAAGTCATTTATTCAGAAGCAACACGCATGTACAAAGTATATGCCAGGTGTCTCCTACTTCCAGTGTTGAAATATGAATGTGAAATGTGTGTGTAAAAGCAAACATTACATAGAAACTCCAAGCTACTCAAAAATGCATGAGAAGATCTAGGTGGTATAACATAGAGAGCCAGGGAACAGAAGCGAATCTATGACATGTAAAACTGAAGTACAATACGTTACTACTGTAAGGCCATGTGCGGGTAGGAACTGAGATTATCTTACATAATCAACAGTAAACTAAGAAGATCTGCGACTGCTGGATCCTATGAAAATGGCCAATGGATAAAAGACATTATGTAGTTTAGGACTCTCTTTGGGAGGGGATGATGAAGAAGCCTTGTTTCAGCAGTGAACTGACACTGGGTGATGATTAAAATATATTCATACATGATAGATTTATTTATGATTAACTCTTGAAACACGGAGGCAACAATTTATATTTAAAATCAATGATCAAGCCGTTGGTGTTCCCGTGTGGCCCAAACTAAGCCATGGTTTAAGGCCCGCGTGACCAGTCTTACGCTTCCTCGGTACAAGACGCCTCTGGGACAAGGGAGGCCCTCACAGATAGCATGTATGTGGAGTGCGTGTCTCATGTTTACATTCTTGCTTGTTGTTAATGGACTCACGCTCGCTCGTATAACCCTTGTCTGAATATAATGGGTCCTGACCTCCTGTACGTCCTGATGTGTGCACTGCTCATGTTAATATTAAACAATACATTTATTTAAAAATGTCCAGTATAAAAAAAAATAACAAGGTTTTTCTATACTCATATTAGTCAAGTGTCGACTGACTTACTGATAAATAGCCTGACTGAGGTACACAATACAACAGCACCTGGTTCACTGCATGACACACTGACAGACATAGCCCAATCACATTACCCTCACCCTCCAATAACACCATCAAAGGTAATTATAATTCTGTAATAAAGTGAAGGTACACAAACAAGTTTCTGGCCCCTAATGGAACGTGTTTTTGTTGTCCTGTTGACCTGGCGGGTGTAGGGATGGGGGGGGGGTTAAGAGAGATGGAATGAAAAGGGAGCGAAGGGGAAGGAGGCAGGAGGCATGATAAAAGAGGAAGATGGGACGTGTGGATGAGATATATTAGTGATCATGCCAGTGTAAATATACTGTATATATATATACGGTATATTTAAGGATGATGGAAAGTAAATTAAGACACGTCACTAGGATGGTGGTATAGTAGGTGGGAGAGGACTAAAAGGAACAGAGAGAGGAGGAGGGAGGTATAACATTGGTATGGGGGAGGATATTGGTAGACCTCAACCCTTGCATGTCAATAAACCAAGTGTCTGGCTTACCTCTGGCCCTAACACGACGACCTACACACACACATACTCTCTCTCTCTCTCTCTCTCTGTGTGTCTGTATGTCTGTCTCACCGATTTTTCTGTCGTTTCTACGCTCCTCTCCACATATTTAAAGGAGAACGCTGGACTTGGGGTCAGTTTTTGAGACTACAGCTTTGGGGTGGATAAGTTTTTGTGTGTGTGTGTGTGTGTTTTTTTCGCGTGTTTTTCCCCCCATGGTAGTGTTTCATCCCAGGTTTTATTCGTTGGAAAAGTGTTTGTTTTTAATGTTTTTTCACGGCGTTATTGTTGTGTGTGTGTTGTATCTTTTTCTTCTTCCTTTCTCCTGTCTCTTGATTTTGTTCATTATCGATTATCTTTCAATTCTCCTTCACTTCACAAAAAATTTTCAGTCCATTGTTATCCATCAAACATTCTCCTCTCTCTCTCTCTCTCTCTCTCTCTCTCTCTCTCTCTCTCTCTCTCTCCATACGTCCATGTTATTCACCTTTCATAAAATGCTAAAGGAAGGAATGAGGCAGCCGTCACTCTCCGTTCATCACAAACTCACGTACACAAACAACTGACCAAACGCACCTTTTCACCGGACCCACAACAATCAACCCGAACTAAAAACAAAAGCTGTAATCTTTTTTTTTTTTTAATATTACACGACCTATTAACCTGTTTGTGTGTGTATGACGAATTAGGTTACGTTAGGCTAGGTTAGGTTAGGTTAGGTTAGGATGGGTTAAATTGGTTTAGGTTAGGTTAAGTTAGGCTAGGATGGGGTTAATTAGGTTAAGTTAGGTTACGTTACCTCCCCCCGTGGTGTATGGATGACTTGTGCAGGTTAGTTATGTTGAGAATTTACGTAGGAGAGAACTCTATATGTAAATGTCTTGAAGTTGGTAAGTTTTTGGACGCATGTTTTTTTTATCATCCAATTAGGTTGTTTTTCACGTGTTTGTGTGTGTGCGTGTGTGCGTGTTTCTTCTCTTCCTCATATACACACACGGTAGTTTAAGTAATAATATATGTAGTCACGTGACGACCAACATAACTGACGTTTCATCAGTGTAAGTGAGTCGTGCCATAGTACAGGGGGATACCTACCTTATCTCTCGTCCCAGCTCCCTGTTATATAACTCTCAAAGTCATTAATTATCCGACGTGTTTAACATATTAAGAAACAAGTAGATGAATTTACAAGTTGGAGTCATTTTTATTTTTTACGTATTTTTTCTGGTGAGAATTTTTTTTTCTTCACTTATTCACTAAAAGTTAAAACGCCATTAAAGTTCAAATTATTTTATACTTTCTGGTTATTTATTTATTTTTTATCTTAATCATCAAAGTTAGCTCCAGTTGAGGAAGTAAAGAATTTATCTATCTATAATTTTATGGAAACCGTCGTCAAAGTTGTAGGGTTTAAGTGAATCTTTTTTTTTCCCAGTGTGTAGCGAAATTTTCCTGTGTCATTCGCCTAAATTTTAATAATGCCTTCAACTATATTTTCTCCTTGACTTTCGAGTATCATTCAGGTCAATACCGTGACTCCTGTAACTAGTAAATTAGCTCATTTTGACTTCTTTAAGCTGATCTATCAAATACCATCTTTTTTTTTTAACCCACAATGCAGATAAAAAGGAGCGAGGGGGGGGGGGCACCACACATTTAACCTATTTCAATTACCATGTAAACAAGTGAAAAAACCCGCTGTTATTTACACTCCTAACACCGTAATTATAGTTTATACTCGCTACTTATCTGTTATGTCTGACAGCGTTTCATTCTATTTGTTTGTAAGTTAAAATTTTACCTATTCATAGTAGCGGCCAGGACGATATCACCCTTAACTATCCGTAAAAGCTTCTACTAACGCTGAGCTTTATCCGTGTACTGTTTAAAAGGCTCCATCCATCCATCCATCGACTTCTCAGCAGGTCATGGCAGGAGCGGAGTTCAGTCAATGTTTAATTAGGTTAACAGCTGTTCTCTCCAGTACAGTGTGTGTGATCAAGCCACGTCTTTCACCAGTGTCTTCTTAGTGTATTAGCCGTCATTACGTGAACTTGAAGACTTAATTCAGATCCAATTAAGGTCAAATTATCAACCTTCTCTCTCTCTCTCTCTCTCTCTCATTTTTGCTATTCACTTCTTTCATTTTAACTTCCCCTTCCCTCACTCCCTCCCTCGTCCATCCTTACCTCTCCTTCCTTCTCCTTCCTTCCCTCCCTCCCTCCCTCCATCGACGGCCTAAGATATAGAGCCTTGTTTGATGTGTCAATATTTTTGCCCCCTCCCTCTCTGCCCTAGATGAAGATTTGTGAGTTGTTGGTGTGTGGAACAGGAAGGGAATTGGAAGGGGGAAAAAGAAAAGGTATATAGAGATGAAGGAACGAGGAAATAAAGTAAAATGGGAATAGGGGAAATGAAGAAAGAAGGGAGTTGCAAAAAAAAAGAGAAAGCATTGGAACTAGGGAAATAAAAGAGACTGAGAATTGGAGGAAAGAAGAAATGGGAAATGGTTATTAAAGACAAAGACGAATGGGGATAATGGGGGAAATAAAGGGGAAGGAAATGGTATAAATAAGAAGAAAAAATATTATGAAAATCAATACAAAGAAAAAAATTATTTGAAAGAAGGAAATAAAAGATTGCTAACGAAAAAAATGAAGAGTGAAAGGAGATGAAAGTACGAACAAGAAGATAGCAGGATGAAGATAAAAGGGGAAGAATATTTAGAGAATGAGGGTGTACGTAGGAGAGAAGAAGAGGAGGAAAGAAATCATCTTGAAATGCATGTTTACTGGTAGTTCTTGGGGTCGATTGGGGTAAATAGATGGATAATTTGGGTTTGATAAGGGTCATAGGCTAGGCAGTAGTGAAGATCAAACGATATAGAAAACGTGAAGCGGGGATGGATGAGGGGGGGTGGGGTGTTATTAGCAAGTCATCCTAACGTCCAGGTGTTTATGACTTAACTGATGGATTATGTTCCCTAAAGTAATTTGTAAAGGTGTGTTGAAAGTTGGTACTCCTGTTATATACACCTGTTTCTTACCTGCTTATTAAAGAGCTTAGGTATGATAATTATATCTCTTAAGTGTAACCGTTTGAGTTATTGTTAAGATCAATAATGTTGTCTGTTTCCATCATGGCGGCTGTGGTAACCTAACCTAACCTAACCTAACCTAACCTAACCTAACCTAACCAAATACACACACACCTTAACCTCATATAACCAAAGCTTCTTACTTTACTTATCCGAAATATTTTACCTCGCATAACCAAAGCTTTTTACCTCATAACCACAGCTTTTTACCTCATAACCAAGGCTTTTTACCTCATAACCAAAGCTTTTTATCTCATAACCACAGCTTTTTACCTCATAACCAAAGCTTTTTACCTCATAACCAAAGTTTTTTACCTCATAACCAAGGCTTTTTACCTCATAACCACAGCTTTTTACCTCATAACCACAGCATTTTACCTCATAACCAAAGCTTTTTATCTCATAACCAAAGCTTTTTACCTCATAACCAAAGCTTTTTACCTCATAACCAAGGCTTTTTACCTCATAACCAAAGCTTTTTATCTCATAACCACAGCTTTTTACCTCATAACCAAAGCTTTTTACCTCATAACCAAAGCTTTTTACCTCATAACCAAGGCTTTTTACCTCATAACCACAGCTTTTTACCTCATAACCACAGCATTTTACCTCATAACCAAGGCTTTTACCTCATAACCACAGCTATTTACCTCACAACCAAAGTATATGGTAGAAATAGGCTAGTTTAGTGTGGTTGCTTTTTCCAGTATTAAAATTAACTTGTACAATTTTAACCAACAAATTGATTTAGGCAATACCCAGTGTTAAGCCACAGAGGTTTGATGGAACTTGATATAGAAACACAATAGAAAAATAATCCCTTGATATATATGTTAATAAAATCACTTAATGGTTCAAAATAGACCTAGATTTTGGTTTTCATTATTACCAACATTTTACACCACTCTTGACTCCACTGACTGTACAAGTACCGTTCTGGTTATATGCACTAATGATGTCAATGTCAGACTGTTCAATACTCACATTACTCAAAACATTTATAAAAGGCATCGTGCTCAGAGTCAAAAGTCTTTTCATAATTAATAAAACCCAATATTGTGAGCATATGTGGAACACCTCCTGGGCTAAACTTGCAGGTGATCTTTAATACTAGAGATATCTTTAAATGACAGACAGACATACACAGACAGACAGACAGACAGACACAGACAGACGTGTTGAGCTATGTGTGGGATGAGGTAGTGGAGTACTGTACTGGAGTTGGGTATAACTATGTCATTCATTAGTCCCCAGTTAATGAGCGGTGGACTGAAGCGACTACAGTTAGTGACGAGTTTTAGTGATTTTTTTTGGTGTTTTCTTTTTTAGATAGATCTATATAAAATAATTGTTCTGTTTCGAAATTAGAACGTAGAAAAGAGTCAACAAAAAGGGTTATGTTAATTAGAAAAGGTAGAACACACACACACACACACACACACACACACACACACACACACACGAGAGAATCTTACACTAGTTTTACTCTTCCTCGTCATCTTTTCTTCCCACTTGTCCTTGTTATCTCCTCTATCTTCCCGTCTATATTGTCCTCCTCCTCCTCCCACTCACCTTATCCACCCTGTTATCCTCCCACTCATCTTGTTATCCTCCCACTCATTGTATTCTCATATTTATTTGATCTTTATCCCACTCACTTTATCCATCTTCCATTAATCTTGTTCTTCTCCCACTCACCCTGTCTGCTTCCCACTCATCCTGTCCTTCTCCCACTCACTGTATCCATCTTCCATTAATCTTGTCCCCCCTTCCCACTCATATTGTCCCTCTCCCACTCACTCTGTCCCTTGTGTGAATCTTTCCTTCTCCGTCCCTTCAACACCACCTTCCTTCCATCCTTCCTCTTATTCTGTGCATCATCCTATTTCATCCTGTTCACAAGTTTATCCCTTTCTACTTAGCATCTCCCTCTCTGTCACACTCCCCTCTCGCTTCCTTCTCTTCCTACTAATCCTCCTCCCACTCATAGACATACTAGAGTCTCTACTTTCCTATATCTTTCATTGGACCTCTCTGCTTGGCGAGCGTATAATCTCTCTCTCTCTCTCTCTCTCTCTACTCCTCCTACTCTCTCTCTCTCTCTCTCTCTCTCTCTCTCTCTCTC
>NW_024742078.1:552500-617712 GCF_018991925.1 Homarus americanus
AGTATCGCGACACCTTTTAAACACCTGAGACAACTAGTTAATTAATCTGTTGTTGACTCACTGAAGAGCCTCGAGAGCTGGTGGTCGATGGTGACTGTGACTCGTGTTTTGATTGTGTTCAGGCAATGGGTACAGGAGGTAGTGTGATGGGCGGGTGGACAGAGGGACAGGCGGATAGAGGGACACGGATATTCCCACAGATATTCCAATATTCCAAAAGCACGGGAATATACTGAAGGGATAGATACGCCTCGATAGGACCCAGATGAAATATTTAAGCAGGAATTTCTGTTTTTTTAATTCCTTGTAAGGATTTTTTTTATTTGCTATATTATAATTTTTATGGTTAAATAGAGAAGTAAAAGAAAAAAATAGTGCTAATGTAAATATTAATAACGAATGAATAAATATATTGAAAATTTAAGATAAGGTAAATAAAAAAATAGACAAAGAAAACGGTAAATAGAAAGATAAAGAAAATAATTAGATAAAATTTGGAATAACTAGAGATAGAGAAGGGGTTTATCATCACTACCTACACGGGGGAGTGACTCACTATATTCTTGATGGTGAAGGAGAGTGCTGGGTCTTCTTATTAGTATAATGAGTATTAAATTCACTCATGAAGAACTGACGTAAAACTTAAGTGGTCATTAAATCTTTTTTTATGTCCGGCCAGATAGTGGGTGGGAGAATGTATTGATTCTAAGGCCGCTTTTATTTCTTCTTCTCCTCCTCCTCCTCCTCCTCCTCATCCTCCTCTTCCTTCTTCTTCTTCTGTTGGTGTTAATTTTATTATTTTATTATTTTTTATTTAATATTATTATGATTAGTAGTAGTAGTAGTAGTAGTAGTAGTAGTATTATTGTTGTTGTTGTTCTTACTATTTATTATTATTATTATTATTATTATTATTATTATTATTATTATTATTATTATTATTATTATTATTATTATTATTATTATCATTATTATTAATATTATTATCATCGCCTGAGCGTTTCTATCTATCTATCATCGCTTCGTTTAATGACGATGTTACACCAACGCAGGGATGGTCGCTTGGTTGTCTGGAAGAGGAAGTACACACTGATCGTATAAGAACAAACTATGTTATGTCAGTTTATTTTTTCCGGTGTTTCAACCTCCACATTCTGAGGCCAAAATGTCAGGTTTTACTGAGAAGATAAAATTTAGAATTGTGAGATTAGTTTTTTCTCTACTTTATATTTTACGTTCTATTGCTGGTGGTATTATTATTATTATTATTATTATTATTATTATTATTATTATTATTATTATTATTATTATTATTATTATTATTATTATTATTATTATTATTATTATTATTATTATTATTATCATTTTTAATACTACCTCAAAAGCCAGATGCGGTAGAAGAGACTAATTAAATTACTTTACATGCCTCTGGGGGAGTTAAGTGATATATGTATACAGTATGTAAAGACCACAGCCTCACCAGCCAACACTAACAGGGCCTGAGGCTGCTGGACGGCAACATTTGCTCTGTTGATGGAAATATTTACCTCCCCGTCCACCTCTCGCACAGGTGAGAATGTTGGGTAAATGCATAAATAAATAAGGAATATTTTAAGTGTTTATTTTAGCGAACACATAGACGGAGACTCTCATTAAGTTACAGGAAATTAGAGAGAGTATGACTACCTCTCCTTGAATTTCTGCCCCTCTAGGTCCATCGCTTCATAATAAGGGAGATCTGCGCCTCTTAAATTAAAATCATTTCTCGTAAATTAAAGAAAAATCATTCGTAAATTAACCATTTACTTGTAAATTGTTAAATTAAATCGTAAATCAAATATTTTTCTCATTGAATTATTATTTTATCTCGCTCGTGAACCAAATATTTTAACCGTAAATTATTTCAGCTGACGGTGTGAATAATTATTTTTTCTCGTAAAACAATTCATCTCCCTCGTAAATCAAACATTCTAATTACATTTTTTTCCTCTCATTTGAAAAAAAAATATTGTACATAAAAATTATTTCATCTCATTCTTAAATAAAGAATTTTACTTTCAAACATTATTCAGTTGCTCGTTACCTGTGTGTTTTCGTCGACAATTCTATTATTTTCTCTCATAATACTGGTAACTCACGTGTCCATGAGAGATTTTATTCATTAACATTGTTCTTATGCAGACAAATGATCTGTTTCTTTACAGCCAAAAGTAACTATTGTTTATTTTTGGTCGTATGGATAATCTCTCTCTCTCTCTCTCTCTCTCTCTCTCTCTCTCTCTCTCCGTCAGTTGTTCTGGTAGATGAAGGTCACGTAGAAGCGAGGTATCAACTTCACCTGTTACATTACCTAAGCTCTTCACCTTGTATAAGTAATTGAAGTCAGCCTCGAGGGCAATCATGAAGGAAAAGTAGTTCCTCAAGTGACGCCTACCTATGTCTCAAGTCTGATGATAATGCGAGTAATTAGTCTCAAGTCTGATCATAATGCGAGTAATTAGTCTCAAGTCTGATCGTAATGCGAGTAATTAGTCTCAAGTCTGATCATAATGCGAGTAATTAGTTTAAGTCTGATCATAATGTGAGTATTATCACGCTAAAGAAAATTACGTCACGTCAACCACTTTTTGAGAGGGAGGGGGCGTGTGGGATTGATTAAAATAATTAATATCCCGGTATAAGAATCTGACGTCACTAAACTAACTTTACCGGAGGCGTGACGGGGGGTGTGGGCCGTATGTATGGTATATGGTAAGCGCAGGACTGAGTGTTTCATTGGATAATTTATGTTCTTTACTCTTATCATCTCCAGGAGTAAATGTTTTACTAAGTGACGTCCACAGGTTCTCAGTTTAATATTAATGACCTTTTCACGGTAAAAATATAATGATGAAACACGTAACCACATTATTTTTTTTTGGGTCTCCAAATTTAATTGAAAATCTGAACCAATGGGGGAAAAATATATGATAAATGACTAAGTTTCTAATGACTTCACTGTAGAGAGGTTGATGGGGGATGGTGTTTTTTTTTTTACAAGTAATTTCAGAGTTATTCGTGTGTTAAAATTAATCTGAGTCTTGGGCACCTCACTCAATCTCACACAGCCAGACAAGACTCACGGATTTCTTGTTGCAGAAGACACTCCTTCGTCTCCTTCTTTTCAATGATTACAACAATTCTTACTCACTCAAAGTTTCTTCTCCTCTCCTCTTAGATGTTGTGACCTTCGCCTCGTTTTTCACACTGACTCTATTTTCTTAACGTCGGTCCAGAGGAAATTTATAACAAGTGCACAAGTGACGGAGACAGGAACCTACTTTGGGATTTTTGTGTTTGTTTTGAGTTTGTTTTGTGTTTGTTTTCCTTGATGTTTTTATTTTTTCTCGTGGTTCTTGTTCCACCGCTGAATAAATTTTTCTCAGTTATCTTGCTGTAAAAGACTTTAGAAAGACGCCTGTGAACTTATGTTAATCTAATCCATCCATACTAACACACACACACACACACACACACACACACACACACACACACACACTAAAAAAACCCACCCACACTGTTGCATGTCCCAAACAATAACAAACTATTTTGGTCGACGTTTAATGTATTCATCTCTAACTCCAGCACTCGCTCACCTGTTCCTCTCCTCAGCTTCCTTAGTGGTTCCTTGGCAGGTTATCTCTCTTACTTGTTATAATCTGTCATTATTATATTTATTTACGTATGACTTTCTGTTCCTCAGGTGTGGTTTAATTAACTTCCCCTTACACCTAACAGTTTGTTATATAAAGTGAATATATATGTTTTACCCCCAAACAACATTAAAAAATTTATTGAGTATAAATGACGTTTGATTCACTGCCGATAATTATCCAACAGTACCTCCAAAGGCGTCATTTTTCAGGTCGAGAACGATTTTTTTGGGGGGGAGAGGGGAGGAGGAAGGGGTTTATATTCACATGGTCCCTACGTCAGAATTACGCTACAGAAATAATATACACAATATCTCAACAACTACAACTAGAAAAACGATTGACACTGAGTTTGTTGTTTAAGTATACGTATGGAAAGTGATCCAGGTATATGCTGATAACCACAAGGAAAGAAAAAACACGAAGTTCCCAAGCGTGTAATTCACATCTTCAGGGGTGTGTGTGTGTGTGTGTGTGTGTGTGTGTGTGTGTGTGTGTGTGTGTGTGTGTGTGTAACTCTGGCGAAGAGATTCTAAAACAGAGAGGAAGAGAAATGACGATAATTCCCACTCGCCCATCTCTGGATGCTTCACGTGTCTGGGTCTTGCTTGATGCCAATGGTGAAGTGATTCTGAGACTGATTTGGCACATTAAATCACAAGAGACGAGAGAGAGAGAGAGAGAGAGAGAGAGAGAGAAAAGAGAGAGAGAGACAATCAGTGAGACAAACAAACCGAGAGAAGTATAAAGGTCCGTAAATGGAGATCCAAGACTAAATTAGGTCAAATTACGTTAGATGAGGTTAATTAATGAGAGGAAGATCACTCTGGAATATTGAGAAATTAACTTATATTACATTAAAAGTAAATATAATAATTAACCCTAAAAAATATTGAAATGTTGTGATTTTTTATATTAAGTATCCAAGTTTAAATCATTCTTCAGATCAGTGATATATTTATAAAAAATCTAATTAATACTCTGATCATTTTTAGAATACAAATAAAAATACAGTGAAACTTCTATTTAACGGACGATATGGAGAGGGAATTCCGTTATATGGAGAGTAAAGTCCGTTATATGGAGAGTAAGGTCCGTTGTATGGAGAGTAAAGTCCGTTATATGGAGAGTAAAGTCCGTTATATGGAGGGTAAATTCCGTTATATGGAGGGTAAATCTTATATGGAGGGTAAATTCCGTTATATGGTGGTCTCACTGTAGTCCTTATCAAACGCCCCATAAAGAGTCCTTCAGGTCGATAACAGTTGGTGACAATGACCGGCGAGAAATCAGCTTAGAGTCCTATGAAGTCCTAGGCGAAGGAGTTTATACCCAGACCATACTAATTACTGCCCGTCTCAGATCCTTCTCACTCTAATTAAAAGAACATCAGAGGCTCTTTACACCAGGAGAGAGAGAGAGAGCGCCTCCTCTCCCGCTCTTAATGCTCCACCGTCAACTCCTACATGTTTAATATCTACGCCTTCATCTTCCGGGTCTGTAAATCTGTCTTCCTCCGTTTCTCTTGCCAGTTCTCGTATAGAATTTGTCTTTCCTGGTGGTGTACGTAATGGTGGGATTAATTATGCTCCTGGTGTTATATTCTAATATTTTCCTTCTTTACAATCTTAAGAATTTGTTCCTCCTATTTTAAAAAATCTTTAAATCTTCATCTATATTTTATATTTTGTTACGTTTCCGATTTTTCCTCATTTCTTTATGTTTGAAATTTCCTCTGAATTTCCCGGGTAAATCGAAGCCAATATTATCTTCACTAATATGAAAGTTCTCAGTAAATACAAAGTTTTCTGTATACCAATATTAGCGAAAGTTTTCATCTCCTGGTTTGTTTACTGCTCAGGTGGTCGGGTCTCCCCAGCCCCCAAATCCACCTAGCCCCCAGCCTCCCAGTCCCCCTTTTGACATAAGATTCGAGGTTATTTAGTTTTTGCTTCGTTTTGTCTCCGTCTCGATTAGTATTTGAATCACACTCTTTATTTCAAGCGAATCAATGAGGCATTTTGCTGTTGCCCTGATGTAGGATTGTGTGTGCAGAGCTAATTTTATATTTTAGCGTTTGTTTATAAAAAAATATCTTACAACACACACACACACACACACACACACACACACACACACACACACACACACACACACACACACCACACACACACACACACACACACACACACACACACACACACACACACACACACACACACACACCAGTAAGTTCTAGTGGTGATGGCAATAGATGGTACGAGAACTTACCAAATGACGCCAGCAAATTTCACGGTAGATGAGATATAACGTCCATTAGATATGACGTAGCATGAGCTAGCGTCATCTTATGGGGATTTAGCTCGGCTCCGGCCACAGGACGTCTAATGGCAGCGATTATGTAATGAGTGAGGTATTAACATTATAAACAGGGAGTAGAATGTTTACCGTGAAAAGGATAAACAAAGATTGAAAGAAGAGAGAGAGAGTGAAGGAGAAAAGTAAGAAAGGTGAATAGGTTATGTAAAGAGAGGAACATATATAATAAATCAGTGATAGAGACAAAATCGAAATTAAGCAAGGTTAGAAGGGAGACGTGTCATACACTGTTTACTATAACCATCAAGGAACACACTTGAACCATTTTTTCCACAACAAGGGAACAAACTTTATACGGTAGGACTTTAAGATATGAAAGACAAAAAAGATGAGAAACGAAAGAAATATGCCAGTGTTTACTCACTGGGTAGTGCCCATGCCAGGTAGTGCCCACACCAGGTAGTGCCCATGCCAGGTAGTGTCCACCGTAGTGCCCATGCCAGGTAGTGTCCACACCAGGTAGTGCCCACACCAGGTAGTGTCCACACCAGGTAGTGCCCACCCAGGTAGTGCCCGCCAGGTAGTGTCCGCCAGGTAGTGCCCACACCAGTACCACCAGGTAGTGCCCACAGGTAGTGCCACACCAGGTAGTGCCACCAGGTGGTGCCCACCAGGTACTCACACCAGGTAGTGCCCACACCAGGTAGTGCCCACACCAGGTAGTGTCCACCAGGTAGTGTCCACGCCAGGTAGTGTCACGCCAGGTAGTGTCCACACCGTAGTGTCACCGGTGCCACACCGGTAGTGTCAACGCCAGGTAGTCACCGGTTGTCCACCATGTCCACCAGGTAGTGCCCACGCCAGGTAGTGTCCACACCAGGTAGTGCCACGCCGGTATCCCCAGGTAGTGTCCACACCAGGTAGTGTCCACACCAGGTAGTGTCCACACCAGGTAGTGTCCACGGTAGTGTCCACACCAGTAGTGTCCACACCAGGTAGTGTCCACACCAGGTAGTGTCCACGCCGTGTGTCCGGTAGTGTCCACACCAGGTAATTCACACCAGGTAGTGCCCCGCCAGGTAGTGTCCACCAGGTAGTGTCACGCCAGGTAGTGTCACACCGGTGTGTCACAGGTAGTGTCCACACCAGTAGTGCCCACGCCAGGTAGTGTCACACCAGGTAGTGCCCACACCAGGTAGTGCCCGCCAGGTAGTGCCCACACCAGGTAGTGCCCACGCCAGGTGGTGCCCGCCAGGTATGCCCATCCGGTGTGTCACCAGGTAGTGCCCACGGTCCCACCTGTGCCCACGCCAGGTAGTGCCCACGCCAGGTAGTGCCCATGCCAGGTAGTGTCACACCAGGTAGTGCCCATGCCAGGTAGTGTCCACACCAGGTAGTGCCCATGCCAGGTAGTGTCCACACCAGGTAGTGCCCATACCAGGTAGTGTCCACACCAGGTAGTGCCCATACCAGGTGGTGTCCACACAGGTAGTGCCCATGGTGTCACACCAGGTAGTGCCCATACCAGGTAGTGTCCACACCAGGTAGTGCCCATACCAGGTAGTGTCCACACCAGGTAGTGCCCATACCAGGTAGTGTCCACACCAGGTAGTGCCCGCCACCGGTAGTGTCCACACCAGGTAGTGCCCATACCGGGTAGTGTCCACCAGGTGGTGCCCATCCAGGTAGTGTCCACCAGGTAGTGCCCACCGGTAGTGTCACCGGTAGTGCCCATACCAGGTAGTGCCCAACCAGGTGGTGCCACCAGGTAGTGCCCACCTGTGCCCACCAGGTATCACCGGTAGTGTCACACCAGGTAGTGCCCATGCCAGTGGTGTCCACCAGGTGGTGCCCACACAGGTAGTGCCCACACCAGGTAGTGTCCACCAGGTAGTGCCCATGCCAGGTAGTGTCCACACCAGGTAGTGCCCATACCAGGTAGTGTCCACACCAGGTAGTGCCCATACCAGGTAGTGCCCACACCAGGTTGTGCCCATACCAGGTAGTTCACACCAGGTAGTGCCCATACCAGGTGTCACACCAGGTAGTGCCCATACCAGGTAGTGTCCACAGGTAGTGCCCATACCAGGTAGTGTCCACACCAGGTAGTGCCCATGCCAGGTAGTGTCCACCAGGTGGTGCCCACGCAGGTAGTGCCCACACCAGGTAGTGCCCACCAGGTGGTGCCCATACCAGGTAGTGTCACACCAGGTAGTGCCCATACCAGGTGGTGTCCACCAGGTAGTGCCCGCCAGGTTACACCAGGTAGTGCCCACACCAGTAGTGCCACCCAATGTGCCCAGTAGTGCCACGTGTCCCATACCAGGTAGTGTCACACCAGGTAGTGCCCATACCAGGTAGTGCCCACACCAGGTAGTGCCCATACCAGGTAGTGCCCACACCAGGTAGTGCCCGCCAGTGTCCACACCAGGTAGTGCCATACCAGGTGGTGCCCACACCAGGTAGTGCCCACACCAGGTAGTGCCCCCACGGTGGACCAGGTAGTGCCCACACCAGGTGCCCGCCAGGTAGTGCCCACCAGGTTGTGCCCACACCAGGTAGTGCCCAGCCAGGTGGTGCCGGGTGCCCAACCATTGCCCACACCAGGTAGTGTCCACACCAGGTAGTGCCCATGCCAGGTAGTGTCCACCAGGTAGTGCCCATACCAGGTAGTGCCCACACCAGGTTGTGTCCACACCAGGTAGTGCCCATGCCAGGTAGTGTCCACACCAGGTAGTGCCCATGGTAGTGCCCACACCAGGTAGTGCCCACAGCCAGGTAGTGCCACACCAGGTTGTGTCCCACCAGGTAGTGCCCCTGCCAGGTAGTGTCCATGCCATGTAGTGCCCCACACCAGGTAGTGCCCATGCAGGTACTGCATGCCAGGTAGTGCCCATGCCAGGTAGTGCCACGCTGGGTAGTGCCACACCAGGTAGTGCCCACGGGTAGTGCCCACACCAGGTAGTGCCACACACCCAGGTAGTGCCCGCCAGGTAGTGCTCACGCCAGGTAGTGCCCACACCAGGTAGTGCCCACGCTGAGTAGTGCCCACACCAGGTAGTGCCCACGCCAGGTAGTGCCCACGCCAGGTAGTACCCGCCGGGTATTGCTCACGCCAGGTAGTGCCCACACGCAGGTAGTGCTCACGCCAGGTAGTGCTCACGCCAGGTGGTGCCCACGCCAGGTAGTGCTCACGCCAGGTAGTGCCCACACCGGTAGTGCTCACGCCAGGTAGTGTCCATGCCAGGTAGTGCCCACACCAGGTAGTGCCCATGCCAGGTAGTGCCCACACAAGGTAGTGCCCATGCCAGGTAGTGCCCATGCCAGCTAGTGCCCATGCCAGGTAGTGCCCACACAAGGTAGTGTCCACACCAGGTAGTGCCCATGCCAGGTAGTGCCCATGCCAGGTAGTGCCCATGCCAGGTAGTGCCCACCCAGGTGGTGCCCATGCCAGGTGGTGTGCCCACACCAGGTGTGCCTATGCCAGGTCACACCAGGTAGTCCACACCAGGTAGTGTCCACACCAGGTAGTGTCCACACCAGGTAGTGCCCACGCCAGGTAGTGTCCACACCAGGTAGTGTCCACGCCAGGTAGTGTCCACACCAGGTAGTGTCCACACCAGGTAGTGCCCACACCAGGTAGTGTCCACACCAGGTAGTGTCCACGCCAGGTAGTGTCCACACCAGGTAGTGTCCACACCAGGTAGTGTCCACACCAGGTAGTGTCCACGCCAGGTAGTGTCCACACCAGGTAGTGTCCACACCAGGTAGTGCCCACGCCAGGTAGTGTCCACACCAGGTAGTGTCCACGCCAGGTAGTGTCCACACCAGGTAGTGTCCACACCAGGTAGTGTCCACACCAGGTAGTGCCCACGCCAGGTAGTGTCCACACCAGGTAGTGCCCACACCAGGTAGTGCCCACACCAGGCAGTCCACACCAGGTAGTGCCCACACCAGGTAGTGCCCACGCCCCACACACAGGGCCCAACATCACAAGTAGTGACTCCACCTTCTCTCTCAAACAAAAAAGTTTCCTGATTTGATTAATTTAAACTTTTTTGAAGTAGTGATTAACATTATCTACGAGACCTGAACTTTTTCCAGCAACACACACACACACGCACACACACACACACACACACACACACACACACACACACACACACACACACACACACACACACACACACACACTTGTGCCTTCTCGGGTGTCATATTTTTCTCTTCTCTTTCTCGTGGTTGTCGTGAGGAAGGTGGTACTGAGTGACCTCCTTCACCCTATAACATGTAAGTGGGAATCACATAAATTTTTGTTTTCTTCCTCTATTCTTTTTAATTTAACCTCTTCTATTCTACTTGGTTTCAGGTACGGTATCCTTTCCTTGAAAATTTTTAGACAGGTTCAGAGGATCAAATTATTCTATTTATACATATTATGGAACTTTATATATCACGTAACAACGCGAAATATAATAAATATAATTATCATGTAAATATCGCGGGGAAAGCAAGCGTAATGATGACGATATAAAAAATAAGACTAAAATCAGCATGAGGAAAGAACGATATTAGTAACGAACTTAATAATTTGAGTTAAATAGCGAGTTACAAAAGACTTTTTTTTTCATGAAATATCGACAGAAATTATAAGCACCAATGCCGGAAAATAAGTTAATGGTAAAATTAAATCGTACACTCGGGATGCAGAATGATTCCTCTTGCTTTACTGATGAGGAGAAAACTTATTACGATAACCAGACAACGAAGAATACCATTTAAAACATCATAGAGAATTGTTAAAAGGAAGAGTGATGTTTATGTGAGAAAATGTTTACATAAATCCTACGTATTGTCAGTGATGTATAAAAGGTGTGTGAGGAGGTGTGGGAGTGAATGGTAGTGTGGGGAGGAAGGGAGGTAAGGGGAATTGTCGAGAGGAGGGGAGGTAGAAGGCGATGTGGGGAAGGAGAGAGAGAGAGAGAGAGAGAGGTATAAGAAACGTGGGTGTGAGAAGGGAAGGAGAAGGAATGGAACAAGGTCTGGGGAAGGAGGGGAGGAGGTGGAGGTAATTGTGTGAGGGGGAAAAAGAAGGACAGGTGGACAAACTTATGGTGGGGATGAGAGAAGGGGAGGTGGAGGAGCTTTTGATGGGGGAAGATAAGGAATTGTAGGGAAGGAGTTGGAGGTTGATGGGGGGTTGGGGGTGAATGTGGGGAAGAGCGTAGGATGTGCTGGGGAAGAAATAAGGTTTAGGAGAGTGAGAAGTTGCCAGTTCCTCCCCCCCCCTCTGGAAACCATTACAGGCGGATGTACCTCACTTCCGCTGCCTCGCCAATCCCCAGCAAGAGACGAGGAAGACGCCATCACTAGACTCTTATCATCTCCCTCATCTGGATATTAAATAAGCGAGTGTCTTCTATGTGACCTTCCCCAGCCCAACCTGATACTGCTGCTGTGACTGTACTTTCTTTTGCTGGGGATTATACTTTCATTTTTCTTCCTACTGCTGTGATTATACTTTCATTTTTCTTCCTACTGCTGTGATTATACTTTCATTTTTCTTCCTACTGCTGTGATTATACTTTCTTTTTTCTTCCTACTGCTGTGATTATACTCTTTGTCTCTGCCAGATTGGCGTAATTATTGTTTTTACACACACACACACACACACACACACACACACACACACACACACACACACATCCATGAAACTCCACACCTACAGCATCTCCACATCATCACCACATACCCATTCATTTCCTCTTCCACACTGTCAAGCTCTACACTCCTCTTACACCTTCCCCCCTACATCATTTATACCACTACACCTCTACCATCTACCGTAGTGAAGGTGGATCACGGGAACGAGTCTTCGAACTTACTTACCGTGGCTGTCATCTCGTGGGGGTGTGTTGTTTTATCTCATGTGGGGGGTCGATACTGCTTCAGTTTGGGTGGGAGCGAACTGTTTGACCCCGACTGCATATATTCTCACACCCACACCTCCACACTACCACAAATCCATACTCCCACTAGTCAATATTTCCACACCTTTGATAGCTACACATCCCAGACCACTTCACATTCATACATCGCCACACTTCCACATTTTTACATTTTCATATTCCCACACGTACACACACCACAACTCCACATACCCCACACCTCCACACCTACACACATCCCTACACCTCCACACCTCCACGCTTCTACATTCCCACACTTCCAAACATCCCCACACCTCCACATCCCCACACCTCCACATCTCCACGCTTCTACATCCCCACACTTCCCCACATCCCCACACCTCCACATACCCCACACCTCCACACATCCCTACACCTCCACACCTCCACGCTTCTACATCCCCACACTTCTCCACATCCCCACACGCCCACACCTCCACACCCCCCAACATCGACAACAAAACTGTTACCCTCACGTGTTCATCCTAGCTAACTTAGTGTTAATTGGTAATATTATTAGGTGAGGGGTAATTAATTTACCCTGACACGGCTACTTTGTGCCTCTGACAACTTCTAATTATGGCATTAATTGGAATTTGTTCAATAAAATAAAATTAATGAAAATATGACACGGAACTGGTAATATTTTGGCAGCATAAAACAGGAGATGAGTTTTCAGCTTTGGTCAATGATTATAGTCTTATTAATAATGGTAAGAGTAATAGTGATAATGATAATAGTATTAGTGATAATGATAATAGTAATAGTAATAGTGATAATAGTAGTAGTGACAATAGTAATAGTGTTTGAGCAGGATAAGGAGAGTTGCCTAAATCACTGGGGTTTTTTCCTCGACCATCTGAACTACTGGACTGGCGTGCGTGTGTCCGTTAAGTTGTCATATTGTCGACTGCTTCTGTAAATTGGCTGGTTCAATGTTGCTGTAGTTTTTTTTAGATGTTTCTTGAATGATCCTCTTTCAAGATTATCCCTGGGATGAGTCTCCCTATAAGAGTGTGTGACGTCAGTGTCCGCCAGAAACACCCACAATATTCCAGCGTGAGAGGCGGGCGTGTATTGACGTCCTGTTATGGGTAATATTAGTAATTATTTTATTTAGGTCATGCTACCCTTAAGCCTTTTGATTATTGAATTAATGCATCGTAGCTCCCAAATATAAAATTAATCTTTCATTTAATCCATAACGAAGTAGTTTAATCGCCTGGTGATCAAAGATTAAATATCGTAACTTTCAAAAGGCGATTTATGGGATCACCCCAACGATCGTGACCGGGCGTCTGGCTAACAGGAACTTATCTATAATATGCAATTATTACGTCTATTTATGATTACCAAAGTAACATTTAATTTATATTAAAACCAGAGCAATTGTTTTAATCAAATGATGAATTATGTAAATGATAATCTGTAATGTAACTTAGATATCAGATTAATGAGCAAAGGAGACAAATTAATAAACGGTGAATTGCGAAGCTTTTATGTAAATACGTCGAGAGAATAATGTGAGGTAGGTGGTGCCCGCTGGTTCACTGTCCAAGATAGTGTGTGGTGGAGAGGCTGCGAGCACCTCCCACTCCACCACCATGACCTCCTCTCCTCCCACTCCACCACCATGACCACCTCTCCTCCCACTCCACCACCATGACCTCCTCTCCTCCCACTCCACCACCATGACCTCCTCTCCTCCCACTCCACCACCATGACCTCCTCTCCTCCCACTCCACCACCATGACCTCCTCTCCTCCCACTCCACCACCATGACCTCCTCTCCTCCCACTCCACCACCATGACCTCCTCTCCTCCCACTCCACCACCATGACCTCCTCTCCTCCCACTCCACCACCATGACCCCCTCATATAATAAACCCAGATAATATAAGGAATATTAGGGGTCTATGGGTGTAGTATGTAATGCTACTAATTACATCTTAGAGATTCTACGTCCAACCTAACCTAACCTAACCTAACCTTAAAATGTTCCATCTAAGTAAAAGTCGTCGCTTTGATTGGATTTTTTCAGGTTAAGAGAGATACGAGTATATGGCAGGGCGGCCTCTACCATACCTGAGATATGAGACGTGTCTGGAGAAATCTGGGGTGGCCGTAAATATCACGTCAAATCGTGAACTTCCGTCTGACACCTCCCCCTCCCCCTCCTTTTCCCTCTCCATCCCTCTTTCCATCCACCTCATGTCATCTCTCTCTCTCTCTCTCTCTCTCCATCCATTTCCCCACCATCCCCCTCTCTCCACCATCCCATCCACCCATCTCTCTGCCCTCCGCCCCTCCCGTCCATCTGCCCCCCTCTCCTCCTCACCGACCCCTAAAAAAAAACCCTACGAGGTATAATTTCACAAATTCTCTTATTAATTTAGTATTTATGTCTGGGTAAATCCGTGTGGCCCTTGATAATGAAGCCTTTAGCTCTCTGGGTATTAGGAAAAAATCTTTATTTATCTCGTAACAGAAAATAACCAATGTTTTATGTACACAACTGGGTGAGAGAATGATAAGACCTGGGTGAGAGAATGATAAGACCTGGGTGAGAGAATGATAAGAACGTGTTTAAGATTTATCTCAACGTAACAAGTTAGTCGGAAACATTGATAAAGGCAAATGTCGTAATGTCTGTCGATACATTAAGACAAAACCAACATAATGGGAGTCAACATAATCGAAAATAATTACTTAATCAATGGGAAAAGTAAAACAAATAGTAATTTATATGAAAAGTAAATAGGAAATACTTAAACCTTATTTAACACTGTACAGACTAACTACAGGTGAACTTAAATGAAGGAAAATACATCAGTAAAGTCAGATATTTACCCTTACAAACTTTACTCAGAAGACTTTAAGGGAATACAAGGAACATCAAGAAAAAGAAGGGAAACTCTTCAAAACCATCAAGAGTTAAATAACCAGAACACAACCCGTATACGACCTGTGTTTAACCAGTATACGACCCGTGTTTATACATTACCACCAGGCAGTATATCGTCTCTCGCTCGGCCACTGGAACATACTTACTTACTTACTTACTTACTTACTTACTTACTTTACGATTGAAAACTCAAAGGTAAGGAAACAAGTTATGAGGGTGTATTTTACATGAACGCCAGGGAATGTTACCAGGGAAATATCACATCAATTGACTTTTTTCCCTTCTGTACAGTTAGTTTGGTGGTGTATATATATATATCTTGGGTAATATTAGAGGTAGTGGGTTAGTTAAAAAAAGAGTGTGTGTTATATTGATGTCTTGGATTGATGGTGAATATAGCTACTGTGTTTGGTGTCCAGAGAGAGAGAGAGAGAGAGAGAGAGCTGGATGATATGAGAAATAAGGCACATACATGTATATAAACCTAACCTAACCTACACCACATGTATATCTACTTAACTACACGGACATACATATACTCACACCACTAACGTAGTCAAGAACACCCCTTAGGACAGGTGTCTATCTTACCTGAAGCCAAACCTAACCAGGTGACCACTCTCTTCCAACGCACCTGAAAGTTACTAAATAAACTTGTGGTCTCATAAGTTCTCGTGTTAAAAAGAGACCGAGACCGAGACCGAGATCTAGACACCAAGATCCGAAATTAAAGACTTGGAGATACAGTACCGACTTATGCATAAATAAGCAGCCACACACACACACACACGCACACACACACACATACACACACACACAATTTTATGCACAAACAAACCAGCCAGCTACAACATTTACATACCAAACGAAGTACACACACACACACACACACACACACACACACACACACACAGCAGCATAATTTCACCAATAGAGAGAGGAAGAGAGAGGGAGGAAATGAGGAGGAGGGTGAGTAGTTAGTCAATACACAGATCCCAAATAGTTTAGCGGTGGTTTTAACAAGAGTAGAAGCCATAATAGCACTCACCTCCCCTCCCTATCTCCTCTCCTCCTCCTCCCTGCCTCTTTCTCCCTCTCCTTTCTCTATCCCTACCCACTCTCTTTTCCCTCCCACCCACACTTTCTCTTCCTCCCCTACCCTCTCTCTCCCTTCCCCTACCCTCTCTCTTCTTCCCCCTTCCCCCTCTCTTCCTCCCCCTACCCTCTCTCTTCCCCTCCCTTCTCTCTCCAGTCTCCCTCCCCTCCCCTTCAGGTAAAACCAGATACCTTCCAGGTAAGAGGGACATCAGAGATCACTGCGATTCGAGGTCAATCAATAAAGGTTAAAGTTGGTTGCAGCATTCTTGCCTCCTGGCTTAAGGGTCCCTGGTGGTTCGATCTCGGGGTCATTCCCAGTCTACCCAAATGTAAATGGGTAACTCACTTTATTGTATAGTTGGGAAGTGAAGGGAATAGAGTGAAGTGCTGGCCACGCTGCCTCCTTGTGTACCGAAAGCTTTTATCCTGAACATGAAACTCAGTCATTTTCACGTTTATATGGCAGTGGCCCACGAGGTGTTAGAGAGAACAGTTTTTCTGTCTATCTTCATGTCTGTTTTTGTCATATATATATAACCTGTGAAGTCGTACATCAAGCATCTGTCAGACACTGTTATACATCATCACATATCCGCCAAACATTTTACAATCTCACTTGAGCCCGAAAATATTCTCTCCCACATTTCACCAGCCCTTGACACCATTACTAAAATGTCTCCTCGATTCTATTTCACCATTTCAGCAGTTTTCTCTTTATTTTGGTCCCAAACTCTACGTTAGGGTCAGAATATTCCCCCCCCCCTCCTACACTGGGCAGCTTTACATTTAAAGGCGAGACAAATCTAACTATTATAGATGATTACAAACAAGCAGCCTGCCCGTGCCTTAGTCTTTATCTATGTTATTGTCTTTGGTATCAAGATATGTGTCAGAGATTGTAATCAATATGTGTGTGTTTGTGAGTTTAGTTAGTCTGCACCGGACACAGGGGGGCGGGGGGGGGATTTCCTTTGTGTTTTGTACTGTTCAATATTTTCCTTGCTTTAATGCCGTTTATTTTACCTGAACAAGTAGGAAAAAAAGGTACAGGGAGAGTTGAGACAAGAGGCATCCCTGTCACATATCATCACCAAGACCTTGTCCACGTTTTGCTCAAGACCGAAGAATATTTTGAAGCACGATGTTTTGAACCGACGGAGGTGATGTGACGCGGGGAAAACTCTCCTCAGTTCCACAGAGTGCTAGTCAGAGGGCATGAATAAATATTTGTGGGCACTAGTTCAGAAGAATAGAATTTCAACAAGATAGATAAAAGCCGCCTTAGATTCACACGTAGGTCGATGCTGAAGGATAACAATACTATTTATATACACGGGTTGATAGTAGCTTTTGTCTGCTAGATTATACACCGTGAGGCATTCTGGTGGTTTTATAAGTATATTTAAAGCTAATTAGTATCGAGAAGGGTTTCAGAACTCTTAAAACAGGATTATATTTCAAGTTCACTCTGTTGTTGGATTTTCTTCCTGAACTGACCTAAATATTGTGTGGGTTTTAAGGTTTACACTGGTTGTTATAGACGCAGGTAAAGGTTCAATGACTCCGAGGGCACGCCGAGTAAAATGGAGAGAGGGAGAAAGATAAAGTGAGCGAGGAAAAATAACGGAATGTAAGAATGATGGAACGAGGAGAGAGATGAAGACAAGGGGGAGGAGGAGGAGAATTAAAAAGAACAAAAGGAAAACGAGAAGAGGGAGGAGTACACGCACACTGAGACACACACAGCGGAGAATAAGGAAAGACAGATGGAATAGGAGAGGAAAAACACATTGGTGGGTGGGCGAGAAGCGGACAGGAGAAGACGGAAGGGAGAACGGAAAAGGAAACCAAAGAAGGAAAGGACAACATTAGGAGGAATAAGAGAGAAAAGTAATAACAAACTAGAAGAGAAGAGGAGAATAAATAACAAATTGATAAAACCGGACAAAAGGGAAACGAGAAAGCATAAGATTGAGAAATAAACACTGAGAAGGGAGGCAGAGGTATTAAGTAGGGGATTGTGTTTTGTGTCCTCCCCCCCCGTAATCCCCCTTTCCCCCCGTAATCCCCCCTCCCCCGTAATCCCCCTCCCGTAATCCCCCCTCCCCCCCGTAATCCCCCCGAACCCTCCCTCACCTATGTTCCTGTGTCAGTAGTTAATATCCTCTGGGTAACCTGGCTTTATGTCCTTACTGCTTCTCTGCTTCCTCCTCCTCCTCCTCCTCCTCCTCTTCCATCCTACTTCTCCTCTTCCTCCTGTTGCTGCTTCTCTTCTCTACCTACTACTACTACTTCTTCCCCATCTCTTCCTCTCCCTCCTGTTTCCTCCCTCTTCTTCCTTCTCTTCTTCTCCCTCTTCCTCTGTATTCATGAGTGTCACTGTCTATCTCTGAGTCTTTCCCTTCCTCAAATCTCTCTCTATCCTCTCTCCTCCCCTCCCTCTCCCTCCCCTCCCTCCCTCCCTCCCCTCCCTCCACCTCCCCTCCTCCCCTCCCCTCCCCTCCACCTCCCCTCCCCTCCCTCCCCTCCCTCCACCTCCCCTCCCCTCCCTCCTCCCCTCCTCCCTCCCCTCCCCTCCTCCACCTCCCCCTCCCCTCCTCCCTCCCCTCCCCTCCCTCCCCTCCCCTCCCCTCCCCTCCCCTCCTCTCCCCTCCCCTCCTTTCTCTTCCTCTCTTTTACGAAACTTTTATCATTCTATCTTATTCTCTCTCTCTATGGTTGTTTTGTTTGATAGTTTTATTTTACTGTTACACCTTCGGGCAAACAACTGGGTGTACAGGTAAGGACGGAGACAAAGTGTTAGTATGTTGTCAGTACCAGGCCACAACAATATCCTCAGGCAAAACACCATATGACATCAACATCAACATACATTTGCATATTCCACCCAACATCACACAGACAGACAGACACATACAACACATCCCCATCTCTTAACATCACACGCACACATTCAGACACAACACATCCCCACCACTAACACGCACACACAACACATCCCCACCACACACATCACCAACAGTAATAGACAGGGCAATATCCTACTTTACTTTCCGATTCTTTTCTTCATTGCTCCTCAAACTCAACATGACAACTACTGCTTCTAGACCAACTGTAGGGCCACGGTTTTGTAATTCAGTGATGTTACAGTCAAGAACCCATCGTTAGTATCCACAAAATGTGTTACCTTCTGTCGGGTTTTAGTAGAATGGGTCACGATAAATTCTGTCGGGGTTTTCTGTCTAACAGCATTGTGTTAGCTGGATTTTTTCCTCAACACATTTTATTGTTTCGTGTGTGTGTGTGTGTGTGTGTGTGTGTGTGTGTGTGTAAACAAAGTTGCAAAACACCAGCAGCCGCAGCAATTTCAGCATCAGTAGCAGTAGCAGCAGCAGTAGCAACAGCAGTAGCATCAATAGTAGCAACAGCAGTAGCAGCAGTTGTAGCAACAGCAGGAGCAGTAGAGTAGCAACAGCAGGAGCAGCAGCAGCAATAGCAGCAGCCGGAGTTTGCCCGTATCATATATCACCCAGAGTGTCTCAGTGAAAAGTTTACTCAGGGGAAAAGTTTAAGGTGTAATTTCAGCCACAGAGAGCAAAGGGCGAGAGAAAGGTGGGCGGGATTTTAAAGTCCTTTCGGTTTCATTCTTAAGATCGTTAATCAACGCCACTATTTTGGTAACAAGTGGTGATCTTTAACTAACCATTACACACACACACACACACACACACACACACACACACACACATAGCAGGAAAACCAGCTCTTCTTGCAGTAAATGATTGTTTGTTTATGGTCAGATGTTCAAGGTTGAGTGGATCGTAAGTTGGTATTTGTCTTACCAAACGTTATGGTCCGAAGCCTTTTCACAATATGAATGTAGTACTTCAAGAACTACAAGCCTCTGTAGTGTGCAGTTATGAGTGCCAGTGTTGTAATCGGATGTACAGTACAGGGTGACCTAGGAAAATGTATCCACACCGTCTTAAAAATTTTGGTGGTGACGGCGTGAGTTCTTGTATTACTGCAGCAACATTGTACCTCAGCTGTTGGTGAGGTCCACGTGAGAACAATGTTGGTGATGTAATACAAACATTCGCTCCATCACCACGAAAATCTGTAAGGCTGTGTGAATATTTTGTAAGACCAAACTCTAACTTTAGTTCCTTATTTTTGACCACGTGGTTATAATAGATCAAAATAACAGACCATTGGGGGCGAACTACCACTTAGCACCATCACTACCCCATAAAGCAGAACTCTTGCATAGTTTCTCTCTCTCTCTCTCTCTCTCTCTCTCTCTCTCACAATCTTCAAGGCGTGTGTGTTAATAAATTTCCTACATTTAATACTTGGAGGAGATAGTGCCTATGTATGTATATAATGTATGTATGTAATGTTTGAATGTAATGTTTGTATGTATGTAATGTTTGTATGTATGTATGTATGTATGTATGTATCACTCACTCCCTCATATCAGTGTTCGCCAGGTTACACCGAGGCGGCTGTCAGTTCTCTTCACCCGCCTGCCTGCTCTCATATAACCTCTTCAGCTGTAATAGTGACATATTGACGAACTGTAATGTTGTTATCTATTTAATACGAAGACAAAAATGAGGTTAAGATTTGATAATTATTTTTAAATATTTTTACGTTTATTAATTTGATATAGTTTCAAATTTTACAAATAAACGAGTATTTGACGTTTCATGTAGTTTTTGTGTTTTAAGATCTGATGTAATCTTTCATAAAATACAACAGCATCTTTTTCTTGTGTGAGTGTCGTGTTGTGTACCTGAGTTTATCAATAATTCACGACTGTTCTCATATTTCTCATTATTTTTCCCACCCAAAACTTGGAAGGTCACCCCAGAGGCAGTGTAATCAGCTTAGCTATTGGTAGTATTCATGGAGAAAAACAAAGCAAGATAAGGGCTTGGATTTTTTTTCATAGCGTAATTTTAGCGCAAAATCTGTTTGGTAAGTGAAGAACCAAAACGACCCTGACAACACGATAAACAATAACACAACGACCCATCACGGCTTAACGAGGAAGCATAAATTACCCCCAGGATATTTATAAGTTAAATATTTGGCTTCAACTTATACGAGAAATAAACAGTACAATACAACCAAGAAATAACAGTCATACAACCAAGAAATAACAGTCATACAACCCAAAAATAACAGCCATACAACCAAGAAATAACAGCCATACAACCAAGAAATAACAGTCATACAACCAAGAAATAACAGCCATACAACCAAGAAATAACAGCCATACAACCAAGAAATAACAGCCGTACAACCAAGAAATAACAGCCATACAACCAAGAAATAACAGCCATACAACCAAGAAATAACAGCCATACAACCAAGAAATAACAGCCATACAACCAAGAAATAACAGCCATACAACTGAAATAACAGCCATACAACCGAAATAACAGCCACAACCAGAAATAACAGCCATACAACTGAAATAACAATACAACCAAAAATAACATCCATAGCTAAGAAATAACAACCATACAACCAGAAACTTAATACATACAACCAAGAAATAGCAATATACAACCAGAAATAACCATACAGCAAGAAATAACAGCCATACAACCAGAAATATGATCATACAACCCAAGAAATAACAGCCATACAACCAGAAATAACAGCCATGCAACCAGAGTAACAGCCATACAACCGAAATAACAATGCCTGACAAAATATGACCATGCAACAAGAAATATGACCATACAACCAAGAAATAACTGACCATACAACGAAATAACATGCATACAACCAAGAAATAGCAACCGCCTGACAGAAATAACAATATGACCAGAAATAACAATAATGCAACCAAGAAATAACGGCCGTACCAACCAAGAAATAACAGCCATACAACCAAGAAATAACAGCCATACAACCAAGAAATAACAGCCATACAACCAAGAAATAACAGCCATACAACCAAGAAATAACAGCCATACAACCAAGAAATAACAGCCATACAACCAAGAAATAACAGCCATACAACCAAGAAATAACAGCCATACAACCAAGAAATAACAGCCATACAACCAAGAAATAACAGCCATACAACCAAGAAATAACAGCCATACAACCAAGAAATAACAGCCATACAACCTGAAATATTTATAGTGTATTGATCTAGGTGTTGCCGCTATCAGTGTTGGATATTAACGTTAAAAGCGTCGCCAGGCTGTGAGATACGCGGTGATCGCTTTAGTACGATTTATTAACGTTATTTAAATGATCCTTTTTGAATCTAGATTAATTGTTGGTATTATTTTAAATGGTTGGAGGTTGAAATATAACAAACTATTTATTTTGGTGTCTCTTTTTCTTCTTTTCTCACCTGACATCAACAGTCACTTGGGAAAATCAAGGAGGAATTTTACGGAATATATATATATCTCTCTCTCTCTCTCTCTCTCTCTCTCTCTCTCTCAAATGTCATGATGATTTTGGCGTAATAATATTTAACGTGGAGGATTTTTTTTTTGGGGGGGGGCTTAAAATTGATAAAAAAACTACTTACTAAGTTTCTACTCCATTATTATGTTGTCTGATAAGATTTTTTTATTGTCTCCTGTGAGCTGTTAGTCATTAGAATATATTGTATACTGTTTTATTTATTTATTTTAATTTTTGTATTCATGTTTGCTTTGTTTTTATTCTACCTGGTATGTGTAGAGTGGTGGACGCTATAAGATCATCATCACTAATTTCATAACACACTTGTTTCCTCAATAACACAACAACAGACACTAATGCTGTGTTTTATTTTCACTTTCAGGTAAGGGAAATGGAGCGTTACGTCCGAGATCTTCCCCCTGTAAGTACTTAAAATATTATGGGTAAAATCTCTACGAGTCTGTGGGTTTTTAACATGTTCAGCTGCGAACAAAATTCCCTGGGCACTTGGAATTATCTGGCATGTAAATACTTAACGATCATTAGGTGAGAAAGATTGGAATTTGTAAGTTTTTTTTTTCTAGATTTGTCTTTGTATATTAAGGAGTGAGGGCGTTTGTGGTTCCGAGACTTCCTTGACCCAGAAGTAGATGCCAGATATTGCCAAGTGTTCAGGGAGTATTGTCCACAACTGTACATGGTGAGGTGTTGATCATCATGTTAAAATGTTATTATTGTGTTCTTTGTGTAAGTAATAGTTGCTGTATAATGTTCCGTTCTTGTTGTTTTCACGTAATAAAACATATATAAGTGTTTGTGGTATTTCAACGCGAGTGAGCTGCAAATTTCTAATCACCTGAAGATTGAACTACATCACGTTAAACCAAACCCAACCTAAGCTGGGGGCGAATATCCAGGTGAAATATGCTGGGGGCGAATCTTCAAGTGAAATAGATCCGGGGGGCGAATATTCAGGTGATCCGAAAACCCTAATCGGTGTTCAGAGAAATATAATGAGGTTAGGTTAGGTCAGGTCAGGTCAGGTCAGGTCAGGTTAGATTAGGTTAGGTTATTTGATAAATCCTCGTCTGTATGTGGGTGGATTTACGCAGCTAAGAGACTGTCTGCTAATCTGCTTACACATTAATCACTTTATCATCTGTATATTTGTAATTTACTTTCTAGTTCTGGTTAAATCGACTTATTGTGCACCACTGTTTGTATATTTGTTCAGTTTATATACTGTACATGTTGAATTATTGTGAGCTGGTTGGGAGAATTTACTGAATAGTGCTCTCTCTCTCTCTCTCTCTCTCTCTCTCTCTCTTAAGAGATAAAAGAGAGCTACATAACTTTAATATTCAAAACTTTACCCACACACACACACACACACACACACACACACACACACAAACACACACACACACACACACAGAGGTTGGGGGCCTTCAGAATTTCATAGGATATTCAACTTTTACGTAAAAGCTTTTACACTAGTTTTGGTCAGTGTGTGTGTGTAAGGGGAGGGAGGGGGGTGAGTGTTATAGTTCTACCCCCTTAAGCTCTTGACCTCAATGACCCACTCACTGAGAGCTAATTCGGGTCTCTTCTCCACAGTAGTAATTCCTGGCTTACTTAGCATGTGGGGGAGGGGGGGGGGGTGGTCTCTTGCATTATGGAAATCTTTTCTTCATCATAGACTACATTGTTATCACTGTTATCATTGTTATTCTTCTCATTATCATTGTTATTATCAGTGGTATTATTAGTTCTTCGTGTTATTGAAGAAATTTGTAATTATTATATTTTCTCTACGGAAGATATTGTAACGTGAACTTTTCCTCTATGATATTATTTATGCATATTTTCAGGTCAAGTTCACGTACAGTACAAAAATCATTCACACGGATAACTTTACTACTTTAGTGTTAAGGAAACAGCTCAGGCAGGTAATGTCTCTCTCACCTGTACAGAATACGAGAAAACTTTGGTCACTAATTGAAGAAATTTAAGAGAAAGAAAGTTGATGTAAATTATATATACTATTTCACACAACTTCTCATGACCGTACGTCTACACCGCTTAGTATTTTGATATTAGTGTAAGTGAGAGTAGGTTAGGTTAGGTCAGGTCAGGTCAGGTCAGGTCAAACTAGAAGGAGGCATTAAAGATCTTGTCAGTGGTACAGTTGACGTCACCTTACACATCAGGCCTTGTATGATGCTGCCATGGCCGGCCATTCACTCCGCCTGTGTGACGTAGAGCGAGATCAACAACTCGTCCGGTACACGATACTGAAACACATAATTGAGTGAAACTTCTCTCAAACAAAGTTATAATGTGACTTAAAACTTTTAATTGAACGAAAACAATCACAAATTAAGGGTGAAATGCCAATTGTTGCCTAAAAGTTGTTCATATAAACAGTCGAGTGTTGTTCTCTGGAGTCGAATGGCTTAAAGCTACAAGTATTAATTTTCTCGTTACCCGTTAGCGAGTGAGTGAGTGAGTGAAATTATTGCTCCGTCAGTTTGTCAGTCTGTCAATGGCGTGATACTTGCAGTGCTGTTGGAGGAGGTACGGATTTTTATTTATTTTTTAACTAATATGATAATGGGATCACCGGGACACGTGTGGTAAGATGTGTGTGTAAGTGTTTGTGTATGTAAGTATGTAAATCTCCGCGTGTACAATGAAAGACAAAAGTCGTGTCGTGAAATTTGGTGAAAACATTTAAGAACATATAAGAAAATAAGGAGTCTGCAATAGGCCGGTTGGCCTGTGCATGGCAGCTCCTGTCGAGAGTTACTACCACTCTCTATCATCCATGAATCTATCTAGCCTCCTTTTGAAACTTTCCAGAGTTCCAGCACTTACTACAAAGTTGCTAAGCTTGTTCCACTCGTCCACCACCCTATTTGTGAACCAGTTCCTTCCTATCTCCCTCCTAAACCTAAACTTATCCAACTTGAATCCGTTGCTCCGAGTCCTATCCTGCTCGGATATTATAAGAACTTTATCTATATCCCCTTTATTGATTCCTTTCACCCACTTAAATACTTCTATCATATCTCCCCGCACTCTTCGTCTTTCTAGGGAATGCAAGTTAAGTATCTTTAATCTATCCTGATATGGAAGGACTCTAAGTCCCGGAATCATTTTTGTTATTTTGGCCTGAACTTTTGGTGCGCTCTGCCTTGTGGTAGGGCTCTCATAATGTTTCACGGGTTATATTTAATCTTCTGACAAAACCCCGACACGACTTTTATCTTTGATTGTACGTGTTTATGTGTGTGTGTGTATGTGTGAGAGAGAGAGAGAGATGACTCTTGTTACAGGCTTGAGGAAAACAGAAGCTTGTGTTAATTACTTTGTGTAATCTGACGTGAGAGAGAAGGAGGGAGGGAAGGCAGACAGGGGGGGGTAGGAGGCAGGCAGATGTTGCGGTGTGTGTGTGTTGTGATGGGGAAGGTAGAGAGTGAGGGGTTATATTAAAGGGTTGTGAGGGTGAGGCATGGATACGTGTTTTGTTGTAGGAGGTGTGTGGTGGTGGTGTGTGATTTTGAACGCGTAGACATCCTATAAAAAGAGTTTAATAACACAACCTGACATGTACTGTATTACTGTTAGTTGTACACACGAACCATGTTAGGGCTGCAGACTCATCCCTTGGTCGAGCACTCAGGAAAGTTAGACACTCCATCATCTAGATAAGTGAAATGTGCAAATGAATACTATGTAAAACAGCACTGACCCGGCAGATGAGACACTGTAAGCTGTTTGTACACACTGTTTATTTCAGTAGTGTGTTGGGCATTGTAGGAAACGGAAAGCAGACAATGTTCTTGACATATACTGCAGGAGTCACAGGCAGGTTGCAGGATAGTAAGTAGGAGACGGAGTTTCCAACTTTCGTGACTCCTCGACCAGGGGATGAGCCCGCCTGCTCGTTAGACCAGCTTAGATGGTCGTGTGTCCAACTAGGAGTAAAACAACACGCCAGGATGTGGTACTACACTGTAAAAGAATATTTGGAAATTCAGAGTCCTTGTCCAACACGTCAAGGCTTCCTGCTACAGGCTGTTTAATGTAACTAACAGACTTGTAGGTCCTGTTGTAACACAAAGGAGTTTTCTGGGGAGCAACATGTGGTAAATATATGTGAGATGTGTCGTGCCGGTCTGTGATGGTGGTGGTATAGTATTATTAAAACCTATTTGTTAAATTCTATTTCGGAGAAGCAAAGATAAAGGAGGGGGAGAGAGAAAGAGATTCAAATAAACGATAAATAATGAGAAAGAAAATAATAATTGCGTCCGATGAATGATTATGTTTACTCTCTCAATATGATGAAAACATTATGGGTGATGAACGAGTTAGTAGGATCAACTGTGATACAAACGAGTGTGTTGTTCCATGGAAGATTTATCTCATATGTTTGGTTGAGAGTGAGAGGGGGTGAATCCTATTAACAAGGGGTTCAGTGTTATATACATGGTCTGATATTACACACGAGAAAAAAGGTCTAAATCACAAGTAATCTGTATTTTTTCCGTACTATCATTTTCCCTTAATATAATGTTAGTTATTAAAAAAAATTACTCGAAAGAAACCACAAAATGGTTAAAAATTTTAAATATCTTAAAGTATTACAAAATGATAGAATCTTAAATTGTTTTTGACCGGGAAAAATACAGACAATACCAAATACAGTAAAATAATGATCTTAAGCCCAGGGGAAAAAAATACAGTATTATATTAGAACATAAGAACATAAGAAAATAAGGAGTCTGCAATAGGCCGGTTGGCCTGTGCATGGCGGCTCCTGTCGAGAGTTACTACCACTCTCTATCATCCATGAATCTATCTAGCCTCCTTTTGAAACTTTCCAGAGTTCCCGCACTTACTACAAAGTTGCTAAGCTTGTTCCACTCGTCCACCACCCTATTAGTGAACCAGTTTCTTCCTATCTCCCTCCTAAACCTAAACTTATCCAACTTGAATCCGTTGCTCCGAGTCCTATCCTGCTCGGATATTATAAGAACTTTATCTATATCCCTTTATTGATTCCTTTCACCCACTTAAATACTTCTATCATATCTCCCCGCACTCTTCGTCTTTCTAGGGAATGCAAGTTAAGTTGCTTTAACCTATCCTGATATGGAAGGTTTCTAAGTCCCGGAATCATTTTTGTCATTCTTCGCTGCACCGACTCTAGTGAATTGATATCCATTCTATAATAAGGGCACCAGAACTGAACCGCATAATCGAGGTGCAGCCCGACTAGCGCAAGATATAGTTGCAATAAGACCTCTACTCTTGTTACTTACACTTCTAGATATAAAACCTGCAATACCTGTTTGCCTTATTTCGAACATTAACGCACTGTTTTCTAGGCCGTAGGTCCGGGCTTACAAGTACCCCTAGGTCTCTCTTTCACAAGTCGACTTCTAGGTTGATGTTGTTAAGGCTGTATACATTATAAGTATTTGTTCTTCCAATATTAAGTACGCTGCACTTGCTGGTGTTGAATTTCCTTGTTTTTTCAGACCACCCTGCAGTTTATTTAGATCCTCCTGTATGCATTTGCATCCTGCCCTGAATTAATTTGCCGCCCTATTTTGGTGTCATCCGCAAACTTGCTTATGTCACTGCTGATCCCAGTATCTAGGATTCTAGATCGTTTATGTAAATTATGAACAAGAGTGGGCCTAGTACTGACCCCTGGGGAACCCCACTGGTTACACGGCCCCACTCAGATTTAACACCATCTACGCTGACCCTCTGCGTTCTATCGGTGAGCCATGATTTTATCCAATTTAAAACTTTCCCCTCGATACCATGAGCCTTAATTTTTCTCAGAAGCCTCTGATGCGGTACTCTGTCAAATGCTTTGCTAAAGTCTAAGTAAACAACATGGTAATTTTCGTCATTATCTACTACCTCGAAGATTCTTCCTAAAAACGTTAGCAGATTTGTTAGACAAGATTTTCCCTTTGTAAACCCATGTTGAGAGTCGTAAATTAATTTGCTTTTCAGATGCGATCGATGCTATCTATAATTGATTCAAATTTCCCCACTACTGACGTCAAACTGATCGGCTGGTAATTTGACGCTGATGTTGCCCCTGAATATGGGTACTACATTTGCCTGTTTCCACAAGTCCGGCACAACTCCAGTGTTTAATGATTTTGTAAATAGCATTTATGGGTCCGCTAATCTGTTCTCACTAATTTTCAAGGCTCGAGGGAAATTTTCATCCGGCCCTGGGATTTTGTTTTCTTTAGTTTATTTATCTTCTTAAGAACATCCTCTTTCTGATAGTGATATTCTTTTGCTTCTTTCTTCCTTTCCCTTAAATATCAGTTCCACTCTGAATTTCATCGGAATTTCTTTCTGAAAACTGATAAGTAGCTGTTCAATGCTTTTGCTTATTTCTTCACTGCCATTTATCACTTCTCCTCCCTGACTCTTAAAGGCCCAACTTTGTCCTGACCATTGTCCTATATACCTGAAACCTCTGGGATTCGCCTCACTCTTTATTTTGATTTCATAGTCTCTTGCTTTTCTTACATTTTTCTTAACATTCCCAGATAGTCATTATACCTGTTTCTGAGCTGCCCCTCCTCCTTTTTAATTTCTTATATATTCCTTTCTTTATTCCTATGTCATGTTTAAGTTTTCTGGTCATCCACTTGGCTTCATTCTTATTTGACCTAATTTTCTGTATGGTATATTTTGTTCTTGTGCTTTATGTAGTATACTAGTGAATATAATAGTCATGATCAATTGTTGTGTCATCTATGACTCCTCACCCTTCCTACAGGTTAAAGCATCTTAATTTGCACCCCTTGAGAGACGTAGAGCGAGGGTTCGATAGAGGTGTATAAGTGGAAGGCAGGGCTAAACAAAGGGACATAAAGGTACTCAAATTATCCAACCAGGAGCGAACTCGTAACAATGGTTTTAAGTTGGACAAATTAGATTTAGGGCGTGAAATAGGTAAACACTGGTTTGGAAACAGAGAGTGGATGAATGGAACAAGTTACCAAATATCATCATTAACTCAAATTCGCTGAATTGCTTCAAACATAGGTTGGATGCTCATATGAGCAATAGGTTGGGTAAAACGGACTGCTCAGTATGGGCCAATAGGCCCGCTGCAGTTTCCATTCTTATGTTCTCATAAATTTATAGAGTCTGAACATTGTTGGTGGATATCAGTTAAGAAGGTACTTTTAACCCCTGATAATCCGCCAACCGAATGTTTGGGACTCTGGCCATATTGTCATTTTTTTTCGTTTCCCAACGCGAGAACCTGATTTCTCTGCATCACTGTTACCTAGTTCTTCCCTACTAGTGTTCTCTGACAATATTTTCTTAATTTGTTAAAACCAGGTCTAACATATTGTCACCTCTAGCAGGTTCTGAAATTGTTGGTTTCAAAAAATTGTCCTTGGTATCATGTCTAGGAAGTCTTCAGATTCATAGTCACCTACAATGTTGTCCCAGTCAATATTTCTGAAGTTGAAATCCCCCATAATGCATAGGTTGTTATATTTTGCTGCCCTACTCATTTCCTGCCATATGGGCTGAGCTGCTTCTTTGCCAAGACTTGGGGGCCTGTAAATCACTCCCATAATTAGTTTTTCTCTTCCTTCCGTGATTTCTACCCACACAGACTCGGTTCCTATTTTACGTCAGTCCATGCAGAAAAAATGTCTCGAGCGTAACTTTCTGGTTCTGATTCATAAAGCTGTATTAGTTTAGCCAAATGGGAACACAACGTCGAAAATTTGTTTTAGCTGGAATTTGTTGATGGTAAAACTGTGGAGTGGCTGTGAAGACGACCCGGAGAGCTCCTTGACCTAGCCTTACCCTCCCGCACCTAATTACGTACAAGAGGAGGAGGAGGGGAATGGCGACGGGAAATGAAAGAAAAGGGAGAAGTAGGAAAATAGGAAAGAAGAATGAAAGGGTAGATGAGGGAGAGGAAAAAAATGTGATAAAATAATAAAAATAACAATAGAAAGATTTTATCACTACAACACTACATGTACAGTTCACTCGGTGCAACATCGATGTGGTCTTGAGAGGCGATCTTGTCGTCGAGTACAGGGCCTACTGTGAAAGCCGAGGAGGTCTAGTGCTAGCATCAGTGGTGAGCATTGGTTGCCAACTCTCCCAGCTGGGCTTGAGGGCGTCGGTGTAGGTTCTGGGGCAGCAAGGGCGCCAGTCAGAGGTACGACTTACCCAGGGGTCGTCCTTACCTCGATCAAGGACCCCGTTGATAACTCCTCCACCACCTTCACCCCCTACCGCCCTAGTTTGACTCAGTGTTTGAAGCTAATGGTTTAGGGCGGTCCTTTTGAAAGAGGCGACGGATTATGTGATGCAATTTTTGACGCTTTATATAAAATAAGTTCATATTCACTGTGAAAATAAACAACCAGAGAGAGAGAGAGAGAGAGACCAATCCTGTCGATAGTTTGCCATATAATGACCACTACCTATACCTTGACCTATAATTACCCAGGTCTAACACTGTGGGAAACACCCAACCTAACCTAACCTAACCACACCACCAACAGTTCAAAACAACCTGCTTCAATCTCTTGGTAAGGGGACACCTGAGTGAATAGATGTGACGACGCTTCTTTGATCTCTTATCTGAGTATTTGTGTACCATGAAATATATAATTTCTGCATGGGAAATACACAGGTGATCACGGTAAATATTTGTTTTGGTAATGAATATAATGATGACCTCCAGGTGATTCACAGGTGTTCAGTATGACCCCAGGTGTTCAATATGACCCCAGGTGACTCACAGGTGTTTAATATGAGCCCAGGTGACTCACAGGTGTTCGTTATGATCCCAGGTGACTCACAGGTGTTCAGTATGACCCCTAGGTGATTCACAGGTGCTCAATATGACCCCAGGTGACTCACAGGTGTTGATTATGACCCCAAGTGACTCAGGTGTTCAATATGACCCCAGGTGACTCACAGGTGTTCAATATGACCCCAGGTGACTCACAGGTGTTGATTATGACACCAGGTGTAGGAGTGTGTGATAGTGGTGATGTAGGGTTGTAGGAGATATGCGATTGTAATGATGTAGGAAATGTGAAATATTATTTATTTTTTATTTGCAAACACTTTAAACTATTTCCGTCTTTATCTTTTCAGGGATGACAATTTTTTTCGTTTTTACCTGTGCTTGGTGTACAACGGCCAGACTTATTATATATACCTGTCATATTTCCATGTCACTTCGTCTGGCTTGGGAAGCTTAAAATTTATTCATACGGTCTGGGTTCTCCAATGAATATTAAAGCAAACGTGTCATGGGCAACAGGTTAGAGGAGGGGGGAGGGGTGAACACTGGAAGAATTAGTGAAGAACAAGGGAAGGAAGGTGTTGACATATTTAACACACACACACACAAACTTTCACTGCGTCTCGAGTGTTGACATCAATCATAATCAGCTCTGAGGAGATAATGTATATTCGAGTTCACATCAATTAGTCATAAAGATTGATGAAAAAGCTATTATATGTATGTTCTTCCTTACTGTTAAGTTATTATGTGTACAGAATGGCAAAGTAATATACAGTATTTAAAACAAAGTATCTGTCCACACTGTCTGGAACATTATGAGACCACGAATGATAGAGCTGGAATAAGTGCGTTCCTGTCCTGTATATTTTAACATAAGTAATGCAATGTGTAATTTTTTGGCATAATTAATATGATGTTCAACCGATCAGTATGCCACAGACCCAGGCATACAAAACCTCCTGGGATATCACGAGTTACATGTAGCATCTCAGCAGTCATCAGACCCATCCTCTGACGAACAAGATTTATGACCGTCTGTTGATAGTCAGTCGTGGTTACGTCATGAGTCAGATAATTTGTTATCGTATCTGTCAACAAGTGCAAAAATATCCATCGGTTTTATAATCGTAAGTCCATAATTTACTGTTTGTTAAAGAATAATAGGATTTAAAAAAAATTGGTCATCACTTATGACATACAGATGTTTTCATTAGTTCAATTAAAATGATTTACGTGATAGAATTTCATTTGGAGTATTATGTGTTAAGGCTCATGAGTTATGTCAAATTGTTCCATCAACCTAAAATATTTGGCAAAACAACTTAATGTATGATAAGTACGGTATTGGTTTGTTTTCTCTTAACTAATAGTGTCCATTATTCATATATAACTTTTATGTTGCAATGTATTGAAGTAATTAGTTGTGATATTAGGATATTAATTACTATTAGTCTGCCTTTCACAATAACATTTAAGAGGTATTTAATTTTAGTCGAATTTCAAGTGTTAATTCATTGCACTCATTTGCTCATTATGTCTCTGAGCTGATGATGAATGATGGTGGACAACTGGAACGTCATTATATTCTAACTATTATGGTATTGTTTCATCACAGCTTTGGTCTGTTCAGGGCAGTGCGGATACAACACACTAACCCTATTTACCGATTAACAAGGAGGCAGTGCATGACCATCTACACATCCCGAAGTGTGAAGTCAGGTACCCATTTCACACCTGGATGGACTTGGGGCGCCCTGGTCACAAAGTAGCGACGCTTAGACGGTGAATGCTATATAGCCTTCTCTGCTGTGAAGTCCAGCTAGTGATATTCATAACAATAATGATAATAGTAATAATATAACTATGTTGATAATAATAATAATACTAATAAAATAAATAAAAGGGGAAAAAATAATCTTGTGATAATCGCTAGGGAGAAAAATGAACGGGAAAATCCCATAAGGCCCGGGATTGGTCGTCTTCCGTCCATCCTTTGAAGAGCGTGATAGGGAGAGACTCACGAAGACCTCTCAAAAAATAATACAAGCGAAAGGTTTCTGGGGGGTTGTAGGGGAATTTATGGTGATGGTAGGAAGGGGAACGGGTGGAGGGGAATCTCACGGGAGATTATCTAGGGAATTTCCTTTGAGGGGAGGGTGGGTGAAGGTCCTTTAAAGTGGAGGGAATTGGCAGGTGAGGTGGAGGGTGGAGGAGGGTCACATAGAAGTAGAAAGGGAATTAATGAGGGAGGTATTGTGACTGAACAAGGCTGAGGTAATTTATAGTTAGGAATTTAGTAGAGGTTAGGGTCGTTAGCCGGAGGAGCCTGAGATTCTCTAAGTAATATTGTAGACTGTGGTGACGTGATGATTGGGGAAGAATAAAGGTAAAGTCTGTGTTGGTGAGGATGTAGTAAGATAGTGAAGGTGGTTATGGACGTTTATTTGCTACAGTAGTGTTTTTTTTATTATTGTCATTACGAAAGTGTTATAAGGACAAGGTGTGATCAAATGAAATACGTCCAACTGTCAGATCGATGGATGAGACCTGTCTGATTGTGGCTGCCCTGTAGGTCCTCCCCTCCCATAGTAACCAGGACCCATCAGCGGCAAACTGGTGTTATTACTATCCCGGACCTATTCGCCGGCTGACCCGGGTTACGTTTGTAACCTGTACCTCTACCAGCAGAACTGATCTTTCAGACACCAGGAACCCGGTATATAGACCGACGATTGTAATAGACAGTAAGAGGAGAAGGTGAATGTGGAGAGCTGGCGAAGTACAGCCTGGCAGATGTGAAGAATATTGGTTAAACCTGAGAATGTGGCTAGAGGGAGGTTATCCCTATTGGCCATCCATTTACTTCTCCCGCGGTAGTGCCTCCACGGGCTTAGGGGATAGCGGTGGTGGGGGATATCCTTGGAGGAAATTGTGAGGGAGGGAGGAGTGGAGACGGGGGAAAGGTTTCCTTCGGAACTGTGAAGAAAATGATGAAGAAAAATTGGGTAGATTGGGATCCTCCTGTAGGTGGAGGAGGACCAGACCTGCGCCAGTTAACTGGAGCTGAAGTAGATAGTCTCTTGTTACGTGAGGGAAATATAACTTAGAAAAATATTGTGTTGTGTACACTGGCCCGAGGGGATGTGGTTATTGTGTGGTGGAGGGGGTGTCCCTCTCTATGTTCTGCCAGTAGTGAACGATATTTGTAGCGGAGTTTTATCGTTCACATGAACTCTCTCTGACAAGATAGATGGAAATATCTTATTTTCGGTTATATATATATATATATATATATATATATATATATATATATATATATATATATATATATATATATATATATATTTCATTAGCCCAATAAAGCACGCGGACTTCTACATACAATCAACACCTAACCGCCAGGATTCGAAACCCACGGCCCACAAGCCCATGATCAGACCCGGGAACGCTAACCGCTGAACACCAGGATACTAAAAGCAGTCCTAGACTTTGTTATATTTCACACAAAGCCTGTTCAACGAGCTTATGGCGCCGTGAACCTCTAATGGGGACTACCGTATCACGTAGGTGGTCAGAGTAACGTTTTACCAAATCCGGCTTCGAAACACGAGGATCCATATATATTTCATTAGCCCAATAAAGCACACGGACTTCTACATACAATCAACACCTCAACCCGCCAGGATTCGAACCCACGGCCCACAAGCCCATGACTGTGACCGGGGAACGCTAACCGCTGAGGGGTAAACAAGGCAGTAGAAGGAATGTGGAGTTACACCAGTCATGCTATAGAAGGTGGTGTTCCTCAAGGGGTGGATAGGTTTACAATGGGTTAGATTTTTATGTAAGGGTTGGTATCTGTCTGTTAGTTTGAGAATGTGATTATTGGTTAAAATGTTAATGTGTGTGTGTGTGTGTGTGTGTGTGTGTGTGTGTGTGTGTGTGTGTGTGTGTGTGTGTGTGTGTGTGTGTGTGATTTTCCACTGCCTGGGATCACCGTTGAGTGTTAAATAAACGTATATTTGATGAATTTCACATTTGTTATCGACATCACTTTTCTCACAGGTACTCAAAGCGACAATATCTTTCTTCTGCTTCGTCTCCTCGATTCCAAATTTAGACTTGAAGCGACACAAACAAAAAAATATCTCTTATTGTCCGAAAGTTCTGAGGAAAGAGAAAGTTTTAAGCTCGGCACGACCAGTGAAAGTAGGAGAAGATATTGTTGTTATTTCTTACTGTGACGTTTGGGAGAAAGTTTCAAGTTCACTTCAGGATATTTTGGAAGAAAACGTTCCATCACGTAAGTTAATAACGATATTCTGCAGGTAGTGTTATGGATGGTCAGCATTATCAACGTGCGTGTGTGTGTGTGTGTGTGTGTGTGTGTGTGTGTGCGTGTGTGTGTGTGTGTGTGTGTGTGGTTCTCAGATGTTCGTAAAATTTCACACAGCATAGAGTGGGAAAAACACACACAATTATATTTCGGATGTTGCCATGGATTTTGTTCACTTTTTAATTTTATTGTATTTTTTCAGCTGTATCGACTAACGTAACTTTTTTTTTAACGAAATCCTACGAGAATGAACGTTAGTATTGGTGTAAAAGTTCCAAAATACTGAAACTTTCGGTAAATTAGACGGGGGGGGGGGCATAATGCTACCACTACGATACAGGAATAAAGTTACGGAAATGTTATTTGGTATTTTTGTTCTATGGAGTTTTTAATATCTACAATAGCTATGTGTAACTGTTAGCTGGAACTGATAACTGGAATGGTTATCTGGAATTTGTTTCGACGAAATTGTTTTGTAAAATAGTTATCAGATCCTCATGTTGTCTGGGAATGTAAACCGGATTTGTTTTTGTTGTTTTCGTTTTATTCAGAATTACACATGTTGAGGTGTTATCTTCAAGTGGGATTTGACAAGTATTTACCTTTATTTTGTTGACTTAAAATCATTGTTGTTTTATGAAGGGCGCGACACACACACACACACACACACACACTCTCTCTCTCTCTCTCTCTCTCTCTCTCTCCTTTATTAATGAGTCCTTTCACTGGATCTTTCGTACACAATTGCGTCGCTTCAACACTTCTCTCCACGCTGACCTTAACGTGTTGTGTGGAGTAGCTGTTGTTGTCATTCACCTTAAGATGATGATTTAGGTTAAAAAAGGTTAGGTTAGGTTAGGTTAGGTTAGGTTAGGTTAGGTTAGGTTAGGTTAGGTTAAGTTAGGTTAGGTTAGGTTAGGTTAAGTTAGGTTAGGTTAGGTTAGGTTAAGTTAGGTTAGGTTAAGTTAGGTTAGGTTAGGTTAGGTTAGGTTAGGTTAGGTTAAGTTAGGTTAGGTTAGGTTAGGTTAAGTTAGGTTAGGTTAAGTTAAGTTAGGTTCTCTTTGGGTTTGTGGTTTTATACTTCACGTGTGGGATCATTATCTCGATTCAGTATCCTCATCCTACACCCTCACCTCACACCCTCACCTCACACCCTCACCTCACATCCTCACCTCATACACACACATACATACATACATACATACATACATACAAACATACATTGATATTGCTTCAGAGTGTCAGAAATTACATAGAATATCAATAATGCAAAACCAAAACGGGAATTATTTTAAAGAGTACATCATCTTAAGGAGAGAGAGAGAGAGAGAGAGAGAGAGAGAGTTAAGGAGCACCCCTAAACTGCTTAAGATGTATATGTAAAAAATGGTTATCCGGCTGCATGAGGACGATAAACACAGCTTCCCTTTCTCGACGAGAGGATATTGACCCAAACTTGATCTCACAAACTTGGGTTCCACTGGGGTACACATTCAAGTATTTCCAAGTGGATGAGGCGAGGATATTGAGAGCTTTGTGTGGGATGAGGGGGAGTGAGGGGTGGGGTGTGTGGGGGTGGAGGTGTGAGGTTGGGGGTGAGGTGTGTGGGGTGTGGTGGGGTGGAGAGAATATGGTTGAAGATGAGTGATGGGATGCTGATTGAGGGTGTGAGGTGGGGTGGGGTGTGAGGGTGGGGTAAAGGTGGGGGTGAGGGTGTGGTGGGGGTGGGGTGGGGGTGTGAGGGGGGGGTGTGAGGTGGGTGAGGGTGTGTGGGGTGGGGTGGGTGGAAGTATGGGTTGAAGATGAGTGATGGGATGCTGATTGAGGTGTGAGGTGGGGTGAGGGTGTGAGGGTGGGGGTAAAGGTGGGGGTGAGGTTGTGAGGTGGGGGTGAGGGTGTAAGATGGGGTGAGAGTGACCCCTAGATAGATACTAATCGATTTGCAGATCGTATTATGGGGCAATAGTTAGCCAGTGCAGTTGGCGAGCTGTCCGGTGTTCTCGGAATATTCCTCGACACTGGGTCATACAGCACGTTAACTCAGGGTGTGGTTGTTGTATTAGTGACAGCTTCTAGAATCTACACCTTAAACAAATTCACGCCTAGAGGTGAACTTGTGAACTATTGGAAGATCAAATTTCAAGGAGGAGATGTGAATGTTGATTAGTTCCATCATTTAAGGATTATTAAAGTTATATATATTTTTGTGGTATCCAGTGAGAGCTAAGTGTGTGCCTCTAGTGGTCAGTAGTGGGGGATCCTTTTATCTAAGCTTTATCAGAGGAGTGGATTACTATCAGGAAGGAAGCTTAAGTTTAAATGAAGCTTAGGGAGGTAGATGTCAAGCTGGTGAATTTTAACGAGAAAGACATCTTGATCTATCCTGGCAGCCAGAAATTGGATATAGTAAAACCTTTATTTAACGGACTATATAGAGAGGAGAGTCCGTTATATCTAGGACCCATTAGATATGAAACCTCCGAAGTAAATATAAATAAAAAATCCGGTATGGCGAGGGTCCGTTAGATGTGAAATTCCCAGCTAAAGGATTATATGGGGAGAGAAGTCCGTTATATGGAGGGTTAACTGAAGAAAAACAATATTGATTTGTTTTCTTATTTTGTGTTACATTTGAGTCTTGTTTTACTGGAGATGGAGGTTAGATCTCTCATGTCTCTCAGTCAAAGAAATTCTGTAATCCATTTCACACTGATGGAAGATCAAAGGTGAGGGAGGGAGGGAGGGAAGGAAGGAGGGAGGTGGAGGGAGAGAGGGGGAGGGAGGGAGAGAGGGGGGAGGGAGGGAGAGAGGGGGGAGGGAGGGAGAGAGGGAGAGTTGTTTATTTGTCCCTCTTCTTGGTCACATCTTAAGATTTAGTCTCTGCGAATTCTGGAATACGCATTTGATCTAAATTTCAAGGCGATAATTAAGACAACTTGTTTATAAATCATGTGAGACGTAGATTTGATATTGGTTATAAAATTATACCATCCAAGTCTATAATTGATTCAATAAAAGATATCTATAATGAGTCAATAAAACCTAACCTAACCTATGATGGTATATTGTAGAGATATTTTTTTGGGTGTCGCTGCGTCGGTGTGATAAGACCTTGGGTATAGTACAGTAATGTGAAATATATTCTAATGGGTGTGTATAAATTTATATAAAATGTATCCCCATGGACCGTGTGTGGGAGGCTATCGGGGAGTTATTTACACAGTATATCTTGTATAATGTATAGTGTGTATATTAATGTATAGTGTGTATATTAATGTATAGTGTGTATATTAATGTATAGTGTGTATATTAATGTATAGTGTGTATATTAATGTATAGTGTGTGTGTGTCCTACGGTGGAGGATTACATCTCGAGTCGTTTCTTTCGTACTGGTTTAATAAGGAAGAAAATCAACAGACAGACAGACAGACAGACATAAAAAACCCCAAGATAAATCATCACTTAACTAACAACAATAACAAAAACTAAAAAAAATAAAAAAATAACGTACAATAATAACTCCGACAACACACTTAACGTTACTGAATTACAAGAATAACTAATACAATAAAATCAGCAACAGTAGTCGTCGATATAACAATAACAAAAGCACGGCAATAACAACAAAAACAGCAGCTGAGAACACAATACCCCCGACTCAGGTTATCAGTACGAGTAAAAACCCACGGCGTAAACATCCGGCCCATGACGCAGATTTTTTCAGGGTCTTATTCTTCCCTTTGATTCCCTTCGTCAGGTGTTCCATCATCTTGTAGTGACATATCCGTCCACTAGCGTCTCTTAGGTGATCATTTAGGTTACAATAGTACAATACCTGCCTACTCTCTCTCTCTCTCTGTCTCTCTCTTCCAGTGTATTGACGGGTTGATCTGTTGTTAGTTTATTCACAGCTGCAGTACCTGTCGTGTGGAGTGTTTGTTTGTGTCGTGTGCCACATCAACAAACACACACACACACACACACACACACACATCACTTTGTAACGGTGAGACGTGTTTGTGTATGTTATATCGATGTTGAATTTGTAACGAAGGAAGAGGTAAGCGTTAATGGGGTTTATATAGACTATTCACTCACTCACACTCGAGCGTTTATATGTCTGATTCACTTTAGATCCGTATTTACATTTCCTTCGTCAAAATTCACTGTTTTATCAGCCGGGTCGAGGATGCCATCTGGTTGAGTCACGGTATGGGAAGATGAGGAGGCTGTTGGAGGGAGGCCAGATGCCCACCACACACCACCGGTAAACAAACTCCCGATGAGGCAATGCTAAGTGTGACCTGGCTGAGTGTCTCTGTCGGGCTGAAGACAAGAGATAAGATATATTGTGTTAAGTACAGCCTCGATGATCCAGTGTGCATGTCCGGTGGTCTGTCGTTGTTAAGCTCCTGTTGGTGGTTTAATTATCGACAATTTGATTATTAAGAGAGAGATATGCTTTGACCTTACACACACACACACACACACACACACACACACACACACACACACACATACACACATACACACACACATATGGACGGTAATTCCTTCTCACTGTATCTCAGGAAAAACACATTGAATATCTGATCTTAGTCTCAGTGAACGTTCAGCGGAAGGGAGAGTTGACGAACACGGAATTAGTAAGTGCGTAAAATAGAAAGTCAAGAGAAAAATACCTCAATGAGAGATAGAGAGAGAGGGAGCATTACGTTATTGGATCCATTTATGGGTTTAGTAATATTTGTTTTCACTTTGAGGAAGACTTGTGTTGGTCGGCGTGGCGCTGCTGGTCCGCTCTGGTGTTTGATGATTGGAACTAATAAATTGCTCGCTAGTGTTGACAAATGCCTCGGTGATGGCAAGCTCTCTCTCTCTCTCTCTCTCTCTCTCTCTCTCTCTCTCTCTCTCTCTCTCTCTCTCTTCTCTCTCTCTCTCTCTCTCTCTCTCTCTCTCTCTCTCTCTCTCTGGATCACCACGTTGAAGGATAACCATTCCGATTGTTTTGTGGATTTTCATCTCTTGTGATCACCGAGGGAGAGGAGAGGGGTAGATTTATAGCGTTGTGTATAAGCCTTCTTCCTCTGAACCCTCTACCTCCCCACACCACCCCTATCCCCCCCCCCCACCCCCCACCACGAGCGTTCATCCCTAGTGCCTCAAGTGAAGCTCCACGTCATTCAGGGGAGCTCCGGAGAATGATTTGTTGGTGGTCCGGTATCTGAGGTACTGCTCGGCCGGTCATGCAAGGTATATAACATGTTTTCTTATTTATTATAACGTTTTTCAAATATAAGTTTTACACTTGATGACCTCAGTTCAGGGTGATAAGGGAAGGAGGTCAGGGTAGGTTAGATTAGGTGATACTTTTAGGGAAGATGGTAGTGTTTATATTACTTTGAGAGCATAAGTATATACATTGTGTTACTTTGAGGGAAGGATAAATACTTTTTGGTGTTGTCTTTGAGAGAATATACTGTTTTTTTAACGCTGAGAGAAGAAATTATTAATATTGTTTTGAATGGAAATAAATGGTTCTATAGGTGTTACTTTGAAAGATTACAAAATACTGTGTTACTTCCAGAGAAAACAATGTACTATTTGTGCTACTGTGAGAGGAGAAGGCGATACAATTAGTGATACTTTAATAAAAGAAAAAGAACTACTATTTATTTCTCTTTGAAGACGAGAACTTACTATTTGCTTTACATTGGAGAGAGAAAAAGTATTATTTGTGTTACCTTGAGAGGCGGGAAGTTAGAAAAGCCTTTATCTTACCGTAAAAAAAAATATATACTGTATATATATATATATATATATATATATATATATATATATATATATATATATATATATATATATATATATATATATATATATATATATATATATATATATATATATAGGGTGAGCATAAAGTCTTTCCCTGATTACAAACATTTATTACACAAAACATATGCTAGGTACAAACATACAGTTTTTTGCAGCTTAAAATATGCATAAAAAGTTATGAATTCGTCTACAGTACACAATGCTACAACATTCATGTTTCTATCTTCGAGATGTGATAAAAGGGGAAAGACTTTATGCTCACCCTGTATATTACTTTCAGTGGAGTAAAAATTATTCACATTATTTTTAACCAGAAAATAAGTTGTTGTTTTTTCCTCATGCTAATTAGCGAGAGTTTACGTCCTCCCACCCAAACAATGGATCATCACAGCTAGTTCTGAGAGGAGAGAAGGAATAAAGAACACTCCAAGGACTCTCTAAGACTCCTAAACCTGAGGTCAATTTCGGCCACCACAAGACCAGAATGGACTGGGCCGGACGCCTTATAAACGTCACCGTCCATCAGTGTGTGGAGGTTATGGAGGTCTCCGCGCCCTCACCCACGCACGCCTCCACCCAACCACCCTTCCTTCGATCCTTCCCTCACCCACGCACGCCCATCACCCACCCACGCCCTCCACCCACGCACCCCTCCACCCAACCATCCTCCCACTATCCACCCTCCACCAAACATCCACATGCCTGCATTCTACTACCCACACTCGTCTACCCCACCACCTTCCCTCATCCACATCACCGCCCTCCGTCATCCCCATCTCCACCCTCTCTCCTTCATCCACACCACCTCCCTCCCTATCCACACCTCCTCCTCCCCTATACCTCCACCCTCCCTCCCTCATCCCTCCCACCTTCCCTCATCCACACCTCCCTCCCTATCCACCTCCTCCCTCCCTATCCACACCTCCCCCTCCCTCCCTCCTCCACCTCCACACCCCTCATCCACCTCCTCCCTCCCTCCACCATCACCCCCACCTCATCCCATCATCCCCACCTCCACCCTCTCTCCTTCATCCCCACCTCCACCCTCTCTCCTTCATCCCCAGCTCCACCTTCCCTCATCCACACCACCACCTTCCCTCATCCACACCTCCACCCTCGCTCTACTTACCCGCGTAAACAACAACTAATGACCTCTGTAGCCTTAGGTCTTTAATTGAAGGAGTTTGGAGTGAGGGGAGAGCTTATGAGTGAGGGGAGACGGTGATGAGGGGAAGTTGGAGGGCGGCGTGTGTGTGTGTGTGTGTGGGTGTGTGTGTGTGTGTGTGTGTGTGTGTGTGTGTGGGTGTTCATTATGGTATGGAGTGTACATATTCTTGTGTGTGTAAGGGGAAAGGGTAGACTAATGCACACAGGTGAGGAGAGAATAAGACAAGGGAATATATAGTATGTGTAGGAAAATGAACATAAGTGTAGGTGTAGGGGAATATTAATGTTCAAGTGTTCATAACTGACATGAGACGTGACTTTTAGGCCAAAAAAAACACACTATGAAGTTTGTAATGCTCCTATGTACAGTACACACCGGCTCTAAAAAATATAGGGCTGTGCTGTGCTGTGTTGTATTGTGTTGTGCTGTGCTGTGCTGTGCTGACTTGGAATATTGTACCATAAAAACATCATGGACAATATTGTTTTTCCATTTTGAGTTCGTGCATTGAATATGGACGGGGATTGTGACGAGATCGTGTGTGTGTGTGTGTGTGTGTGTGTGTGTGTGTGTGTGTGTGTGTGTGTGTGTGTGTGTGTGTGTGTGTGTGTGTAAAATATCGACTTTATATGCTGTCCAGATATCAAGCATTATCGATTCTCGGTCCCCTGTTAAGTTTGAAATAACTCCAATATCTATATTAATGATTAAATCGTGAATGTATTACGACAGTGCCTCAGGTAGACACACTAACTCACCTGGTTAAATAGATTCAGTTCTTTGTATATTTTCAATTAACGCGACAGATATTTTGATTTAATATAATTTGCATATAATTACAGATTTTTGCATCACAATAAGGATGAATATATTTGCCAATAAACACAAATTTATATACACCCTTTTCATTCCACTAATACACTTACATGAGTTAAATTCTATATTTCTACACAACAGTGGCATCAAAAACCCGCCACTTGAATAAATACGGCCTCATAGCTCTGGAAAATTCTGTTATTCTTTCCCGTGATATTTTTGTCATGAGGGAAAAACAAACCTTTTTAGAACAGGTAGGAATAAAATCTTGTGCTGGCGGTGTACACGGTGAAGTGGCGGCGTGAGGCGGTGAGTACCAATTACTGGTCTTGTATTACGAGTGAGTCTTCCGCGCCACGTCCAGTATTCTTAAAAAATTAAAAAAAAATCTTGTTGCTTACTAAAGTAGCAGTGTTCTTGCTTCAAGTAGCCGTGGCCATGCTTTAAGTAGCAGTGTTCTTGTTTTAAGTAAGAGTGATCATGCCTCAAGTAGTACTGCTGCTTCTGGTAGTCGTGGTCTTGTTTCAGGTATCTCTGTCCTTGATTCAAGTAACATTGGTGCTGTGGGAAGTAGTAGCGTTCCTTTTTTAAGTATCTGTGTCCGTGTGTTACCATGTGTCCCTGCCTACAGTGTTCCTTATTCATGCAGTATATCCGTGTTATCTCTTCAAGTTCCAGTGTTGCTCCTTCATATAATAATGTTATTGAAGTAGCAGTGCTGCTTCTGCTAATAACGATTTTTCTTTTACGTAGCAGTGTTCCTCCTTCAGGTAACGGTATTCCTTCTTTAAGTACCAGCTCTTTAAGAAACACTGCATGTGCCTTAAGTCGCAGTATACTCAGTGTAAATAACATTGTTCCTATCGCAGTTAACTTCGTCTCGCCCTCAACTACCAGCGTCCCAACCTCAAAGGACATGCATATAACACTGTTGCTGTTTTACGTAACACTAAGTTAGTGTTCCTACGTCAAGTAGCAGTGTCCCCACAAGTACCATACAAGTAACATTGTTTCCTCACCCCATCGGTTAGCGAATCGTGTTTGTGCTCTTTTAGCCCTTCAAGTAACGATGCTCCTCCTTCCTCCCTTCCTTCCTTCGTTGCCTCGTCAGCCTTGCCGGGTTTAAGAGAAGGTTACCGAAGGCTTGGAATATTGGCCTGAATATTTGGCGTTCTTACCGTGACTAACATTCTTACTGGCTTCCCTTGCATGACCTCTTCTACGCTGTCCTGAAGAAATGTGTTTATATGAACGGTATGTATAAATGAATTATTAGAAAATGTATATCTATGTGTAATTTCAGAAAGTTATTATTTGTTGTTTAATGAACCCTCTTACCCCCCCCCAAAAAAAAAATATGCATTCATGAGTTTTTAATCTTTCTGGTATGAACAAAATTCGGGTCACCAAAATTTATATTGATATATTTTTTTTAATCTTTAATTTAATTACTCGAGTTATGAATAATATTGGCCCCAGTGAATTTATTGATGAATGTCAGTATTATTATTGTGTTCCTAACCGATATCGTGAATAAAACATATTGTCCTTTTATTTTATTCATCCGTATGTTGGAAAATATACTACACATTTTTTTTTTTAAATAAATAATCCGATTGATGTTCACTTGTTCGCCTTGTAACATCAAAATAAATCTTTTGTTTTATTATTATTATTTTGTTATTGTTGTTTTGATGTCATCTATAATCTTCAGTTATTTTCCCAGTGTTGAATTTGTCTTTCAATGTGAATACTTTGTTTATCTCGACTCGTATTTCCAACTGGACTGGTATTGTGTGAAACCTAACCTAACCTAACCTGACCTGACCTGACCTGACCTGACCTACTTATTGTGTTTGTTTTTATAGCCTACAGACTCTTAGCAATTCAAATTATTATGTTTTTAAATAGTTTTAGTTTTTGGTCGATCTCTCCCTCACTCCACTTGTGTTGAGTGGTTGGTCAGAGTAAGAACTCTTTCAAGGACTCCCGCCAGACAGCGACAACAACCATACATGGTTCCCAAAAAGTTATCAAATCTCAAAAGGTCCATTACCACCCCCAATCTATACGGCCAGGCAATAGATAACCTCCCTAGACCAGCATCCGCCAGTAGGGTCAGCGGAATATGAAATAAGGCCCTCTAAATACCCATATATGGGATAGGGTAGGATGTCTAGTGCCTGTACCGACAGACAATAACTAACCCATGACACAACCCTAACACACTATTAGCTTAGCTGAACTACAGCAGGGCAGTCAGCCCACCCTCTCCTACCTCCTCCTAAATTTCTTAAATTTCCAAACTATAAACTTCCACTAGCAAACGTACGTGTGTGTGTGTGTGTGTGTGTGTGTGTGTGTGTGTGTGTGTGTGTGTGTGTGTGTGTTGTCACCCGTCTTGTATAACTTTAATAAAGTGCTGCTCTCTCTCCTCTCTCTCTCTCTCTCTCTCTCTCTCTCTCTCTCTCTCTCTCTCTCTCTCTCTCTCTCTCTCTCTCTCTCTCTCTCTCTCTTTCGGCCAGCTTGAATTCTTTTCCCGGATTTCAAAATAAGAAAAATATAAACACGATCCAAATTTACATACCCAAACCTTCACAGATGCAACTCAGTATTTTCCGGGAAAACTCTCCTTCAACTCAAGCAGGCAGAAGACGTTTATGAGAGAGGAAGAAAGAGAGAAAGAAGAAGAAGAAGAAGAGAGAAGAGAGAGAGACATTTCTGGGCTCATATGATTGCCAGAGATGAATCACTTTTCCATTTATCTCTATTATAATTTTTTTAAGGGTAGAGGAGTGAAGGGTCGCGCTGAAGACCATAACATCATAAGGTTGTACGTATCGTGGGTCAGTTGAGGAGCCTTCATTAAGACTCACGGGTTCCCTGTTCATGCCCTGGTGTATAAATGTTTGTGTTAGAGTACTGTACACCTAGATGCTGTTGGTCAGCAGGTTGTTAAGGGAACAACCGTTGAGCCTGTCAAGTGATTAGACACATTCTTGTTATTTTACATTACCACCAGGCTATAATTATGGATGATTGAAATTCGTATTATTTATATTTTTTTATTGATTCACGTATAATAGTCGAAGCTGTTTCTATAGATACACACAGACACACCGTGAACTAGTGGAGCTTTATACAGGTCATCAGGTTTCCGCTGCGTTGTATTCAGAACGCGTGTCTACAATACAAAAATAAAAAGATAGATGGAATAAAAATCATCTCTGTGTTGGCGACCCTTCCTGCGTGTTTTATTGGGATGAACTACGTACCTGCTACCTATTTTGTGGTCAGATTGAGGTGCAACTGACAGCATCATTTCTACAGCTAGTCGGCAATATTCTGTAATAGGTTTGTATCTTACGTGACAAGGTATGTGTGTGTGTGGGTGTAGCATCAACATTTAAAAAAACAAAGTAAATACATTACTCTGGTATTACGTGAAACAAAGTAAATTCAGAAATTGTTCATTTTAACGTTCGAGCTTGGAAACGTTCACTCAATAGAAGAAGAGTAAACGATTGGCAACATCAGGGAAATACACGGAACGTTTCTCTCTCTCTCTCTCTCTCTCTCTCTCTCTCTCTCTCTCTCTCTCTCTCTCTCTCTCTCTCTCTCTCTCTCTCTCTCTGATCACACTAGATGAGTTTTTATGTTCATGAACCTCTTGCATGGCAGCGGCTTCTATATCGCTAAGTCAACTAATCCCCCTGTCAGTAACTACCATTACTTGGGATTAACTACAAGAGCGGACGAGATGACAGGAGACTCGAGAGGAGTAAGAAGAGAGAGGATTTAAAACAGGAAGATATGAAAAATTTTAAAAATATTCTTCTCTTTATTTATTTTTTTTATTTTTTACTTCCGAAGCTTGTGAGAGGTCAGGCATGACTTATATACGACCCAGGAAGAACACTCCAGTTGATGTTGAGACGGGAGAAACCTAACACACACGGGATGTATGTATGTATGTATGTATGTATGGTGTCGGAGGGATAGCAAGATGGACAAACAGATGAAGCTGGATTAATTCCCGTTCAGTAATCTCATTGTTTCATATTGAGGGAATTTTTGTGTGTGTGTGTTTACGTTAATGAAAGATTTCCATGACTGGGCTGTGTTCTGTGCGATATTCAGATTAATTAGAATCGAGATATTAATATATTTATTTAATTACTTTAATATTTAGAGACCTAACCTGACTTAACCTGACCTAACCTAACCTTGTAAGTATCTATGAAGAAAACTGTACATATTACTGGAGTATAAATCAACTGAATGATGGTTTGTGCTCATATAACGCGGTTAAGAGGATTGAGTATTACTGTACGTCATAACATTAATACTTCATTACCCATCTGTGTTTACGATCCCTTAACAAAGATTAATGGGAGAATAATTGAGTTAGGATGCTGATGATAATAACAAGCATTTATCACGTTACTATGCGATGCTGGGATAGGTATGTATATATATATATTTCTCTGTGTTATTGTGTTGAGGTGATTGGACGTGATTAGATTGGATTAGGTTTGATTTGATTGTGTCCTTCTGTGACGTGATTTGTCGAGATGAGATTTGATTTCACGTAATTTGATTTAATCTTAATTAGTCTGGGTTTGTCTTGGTCATAACACTTGATAAGTTGGTGGGAAGTATTATTGCATCTGTGCCTGGCCTTATGGTACTCAATAGACGATCATAATTGGAAACAGGAATTAAGAGTTGAAATTTGAGAATAGATTTAGCGAGTCAGAATCCCGTGTTTGTTTAATTCGATTTAGAATTTTAGATTGCTATTAGAATTAAACATTGGAATTAGAAATCAGAGTTAGAATTTAATGTCTCCAGACTGGTTAGTTTAGAGGATCATTTTGATGTTTCTGTAGGCTAAGTTGGTGGTGAGGAGACGTCTAGTTTGTGGGTAAAAAGCTGTAATGTTTTGATGTGGACAACTTGAGGTGTGCGGGCGCCTCTTAGGTCGTGTGATTTATGATTATATTCTAAGGGCGTTGATGGGGAAATAAAAAATAATTATAAAAGTTAAAGAGATCAGAGGTGTTGGGAGGGTGGAGGTAGAGAAGGGGGGAGGTAGAGGAGGAGGGTCGAGGAAGAGGAAGGAAGAGTAGTAAGGAGGAAAGGGAGGAGAAAGACGGAGGTGGGAGGTAGAGAGAGAGAGAGAGTGAGAGAGAGAGAGAGTAATCTGGAAATGATCGTAACTGCCTGTTTTGGCGAGGGGTGAGGGAGGCAAAAAGTACACACAGGTGAAGAAACACTATCGAAAAACCTGAAAGCAAGGAAGAGGTAAAGATGAATTACGAGAGGGAAGAAAGAGAGAAAATGAGAGATAGGGTGAATTAGATGTATGAGAAATGCTAATAGAACAGAAGCAAAGAATGGAGGACGAAACACACACACACACACACACACACACAGACACACACAGACACACACACACACACACATGTAAACAGAACCACGGACGTCACATTATCAAATTATCAAACACTGACAAAGTTAAATAACACAGTTGCTTTTTACAGGAATATCATTTGACAGTGAAATCTATTGTGCTTGATGGTGTGTAAAGTTATTATATTATCCCAAATTACAGACTGGAATTACATGATGCATTACCAGAATTGTCAAACAGTGTTATGCCAGTTAGCCATTACGGGTGTCCCCAATATCACTTATCGAGTATTGAGGTGGTGGGGTGGTGATTGAGGGGGCCGGTAAGGTACCGTCCTTAGGCCAATATTGTTATGTTTGTTAAGGAGTTTATCTAATATTTGGCAGATGAGACGATGAGATGCATTTACAACATACAGACAGACAGACAGACAGACACACTGTATCATCCTAAAACCGTATCTTGCTCTTGTGAGACCACACCTGGATTACGCAGTTCAGTTCTGGTCACCGTATTACAGAATGGATATAGAATCCTTGGAAAGAATTCAGAGGAGAATGACAAGACTAATCCCGGGCATTAGGAACCTTGATTATAGAGACAGGTTAAAGCATCTTAATTTGCACTCCCTCGAGAGACGTAGAGCGAGGGGCGACCTGATAGAGGTGTATAAGTGGAAGGCAGGGCTAAACAAAGGGGACATTACAAAGGTACTCAAATTATCCAACCAGGAGCGAACTCGTAACAATGGTTTTAAATTAGACAAATTTAGATTTAGGCGTGAAATAGGTAAACACTGGTTTGGAAACAGAGTAGTGGATGAATGGAACAAGTTACCAAATATCATCATTAACTCGAATACGCTGAATAGCTTCAAACATAGGTTGGATGCTTATATGAGCAATAGGGGTTGGGTGTAAACTGGACTGGCCAGTATGGGCCAATAGGCCAGCTGCAGTTTCCTCCATTCTTATGTTCTTATGTATCACTATTGCCAAATTGTCGTGTATGGTATCTTGATGATAACATTGACTTGGGACTCAACCGTGTTCACTGTGTCATTGGACTGGACAGCTGCCACCACCGAGGCCTCACCTATCAGTGCCTTCATAATGTGTGATAATTATAACCACATTCGTAAAATTTCCGAGAACTTGAAAATTATAACACAAAAGGAATTTGGTGAATTATGTACCGTTTGGTAGACGGTGTAATTTATTCAGTACACGAGTGTTTACCATGGTATGATCTGTTTCATTACATCTGTCAGGGGCTTGTTTTGGCGTCACGGCTTACTGGCCAGGCAGACATACACTCGTACATCTGTATGGGGTTACCAGTGAGTAAATACGAACTTTCATTACACTACACAATGACATGCAAATGAAAAGCAATTTCGGCGGGTAGAGTGATGTTCTGCCGACGTGCAAACTAATTTTCTTCCGTATTTGCGTTCTCGATGTAGCAATCTTTCATGGAATTAAGGCTGCAAGACCATACGGCAGCAAATCAGAATTTGTCTCTTATTTTTTTTAATTGTAACCTGAATTTCACGAGAATTTCCTGAAATTTTTTTAAAGGTAAACTGATCCGAAAACTCTTGATGATGATTTCAACTGACACCTTGTTTACCATTCCATCAGCGAGGTCGTGTTCATCCTGGGAAAAAGACCAGTCGAAAAAACCTTGATCATTGTTATGTGGGACCGTGTTGCAGTCAGCAGAGAGAGAGAGAGAGAGAGAGAGAGAGAGAGAGAGTTAGTTAGTTAGTTTTGGTGATGGTGGATGGAACTGTCACAGGTGTTGAGGAGAAATAATGAAACGTTGCTCACAGACCGGTACTTGGTGCAATCTCAAGGTGCTCATTACAGCTGCCACCAGGCCACACCACGCCCTTATCACCTATCTTTTTAAATGAAAATAACCATTCCTCGGTCTGTATGGTGATTACCTTTTTATCATCAAATTTTACAAATGTTTAGTCAAATTATAATTACAATCCTGGTCTTTTGAACATAGTATAATACTGTACACGTAATTACAATCCTCACAAAAGACACAACAAGTACAGTAAGTTTCTGTTGGCAATTAAAACTTACGTCGTGTTGATGTGCACGAGCAATTTGACGTAAGATTTCTCGATTTGAAAAGTTTTTGCTACTCGTAATGAGTTTGTCTGCTGTTATGACTACTTGCAAGCCTCTCAGCGTTGACAAAAAAGGTTTCCTGGGAAAGTTTTATTGTGTTCGAGTGTTTCCTGTTTCCTTCTGGGTATACATGAATTATCTGAGTTATTATATTAATTATCATGCTGAATTATTCTGGTTGATTTAACAGGATATTGAACTATCATGTGTTATCGGTTTATTGTATCATTTGTCACGTCTAAACAACAACCATCAGTATAATGTATTTCGTCATCTTTCCGTATCTAAATGTCACACTAAACTGTATATTATCCTGAATCATTACAGTGAACTATCACCTATAACATCAATAAAACCTCTAATTAACGGACTATATGGAGAGGAAAATCCGTTATCTCGAGGATCCATAAGATGTGAAAACCTCTATTTACCGAACTCTATATATAAGGAAATCCGTTATATCGAGGGTTTTTTAAATGTGAAACCCGCATCTAACGGATTATATCGATGAAAGTCCCTTATATAGAGGTTTCACTGCACTACCCAATCAATATACTTACCATATTAAATTACATTACGTTAATATCCTAGATTATAACACTAAATTATCACATTTGATCATAATATTTCTCGACCATACAGAATATTCATCGTGGCTTATCATCCTAGTGCATATGTTACCTCGCCCGCCGTCCGTAGATCAAGTTAAGTAGAGTAATATAACTTTCTGCGTGTACGTGACGTCACTTTCTATGTACGTGACGTCACTATATGTACGTGACATCACCATATGTACGTGACATTACCATATGTACGTGACGTCACTATATGTACGTGACGTCACTATATGTACGTGACATCACCATATGTACGTGACGTCACTATATGTACGTGACGTTACTGTATATGTATATGGCATTACCCTCTTGAGTATACACATGTGATGGATCGTTCAGGCATAGCTGAGGGGGCTGGAGGAGTATTTGAGAGAGGGCGGGATGAGAGAGGGCGGGAGAAATAAAGAAAGGGGAAGAAAGATAAAGAGAGGGTTGAGGGAGGGAGGGAGAGGAGGAGAGAGAGAGAGAGAGGGAGCAGAAAGAAAGAGAGCGAGCATATTCTTTAGCTTTAGCGTACTTAATATTGGAAGAACAAATACTGTCAATGTATACAGCCTTAACAACATCAACCTAGAGAAGTCGACTTGTGAAAGAGACCTAGGGGTACTTGTAAGTCCGGACCTACGGCCTAGAAAACAGTGCGTTAATGTTCGAAATAAGGCAAACAGAGTATTGGGTTTTATATCTAGAAGTGTGAGTAATAAGAGTGCAGAGGTCTTATTGCAACTATATCTGCGCTAGTCGCCACACCTCGATTATGCGGTTCAGTTCTGGTGCCCTTATTATAGAATGGATATCAATTCACTAGAGTCGGTGCAGCGAAGAATGACGAAAATGATTCCGGGACTTAGAAACCTTTCATATCAGGATAGGATAAAGAAACTTAACTTGCATTCCCTAGAAAGACGAAGAGTGCGGGGAGATATGATAGAAGTATTTAAGTGGGTGAAAGGAATCAATAAAGGAGATATAGATAAAGTTCTTATAATATCCGAGCTGGATAGGACTCGCAGCAACGGATTCAAGTTGGATAAGTTTAGGTTTAGGAGGGAGATAGGAAGGAACTGGTTCACAAATAGGGTGGTGGACGAGTGGAACAAGCTTAGCAACTTTGTAGTAAGTGCTGGAACTCTGGAAGTTTCAAAAGGAGGCTGGATAGATTCATGGATGATAGAGAGTGGTAGTAACTCTCGACAGGAGCTGCCATGCACAGGCCAACCGGTCTATTGCAGACTCCTTACTTTCTTATGTTCTTATGTAAATGGTCCAGTGTCTTGCGCCCTTCACTTGTCCCCAGCAGTGAGGATTCTTCATAATTATTTCTTTCGTTCGTTTCTTGTCAACATCATTACATCCATGTCTTATTTTATTCCTCATTAATTCACTCACTCACCCACTCACTCACTCACTCGTTTGTCTTTATCCTCATTATATTCACCACACCATTAAACACCCCAGTTTTCTTTGATCTTGTTCCTTTATCGGTAAACAAAAATACAGAGGGTGGTTGAGTTACCAGCGGGGTGCACCCTAGGCTAATTGCGTCATGGGAGGGTGTTGTGGCGGTCACTTACACCCATAACGATAATGATTAAGATAATGATAACAGTAATCATAACACGAAAAAGCAGAATGAAAGGGAGAAGAACACCGAGGAGAGAAAATATAGTAATAATACCAAGAAGAAGTATAGAATGAAAGTAGGAAGAATACTGGGAAGAGGGGGTAAAAAAATCTTTATCGTGTACCAAAGAGTGAACGCCGCCTTGATCACACTCTAACACACTCGCTCTGAACCTACTTTCAAGACACTTTTGTTAGAGCTTCAGTACGCCGTATATTACCATATTCTCTACACGCACTCAACATACCCTCACAACACACTCTTAATATACCCTCATAACACACTCTTAACATACCCTCACAACACACTCTTAACATACCCTCACAACGCACTCTTAATATACCCTCATAACACACTCTTAACGTACCCTCACAACGCACTCTTATCATAGAATCCACAAACACACATCTACCCATATCGTCAATATACTATAACACACCCCTAAATACACCATCAACGCACTCTCATCATCTTTCAAAACATCATTTAACACACACACACACACAACGCCTTGCCTCCCCTCGCACTCATCAGCAGGTGTTTCAGTGTGAGGAGTAGTGGTTGTGGTGCTTGAGTAGTGGTGATGATGGTGGGGGTGGTGATGGTGTTGATGGTTGTGGTGGTGGTAGTGGTGATGATGGTGGTGGGGGTGGTGATGGTGGTTTGTTGATGGTAGTAGGTGGGGGTGGTGATGGTGGTTTGTTGATGGTAGTAGGGTGGGGCAGTGGTGGTGATGGTGGTGGTAGGGAGATGATGGTAGTGGTGATGAGATGGTGGTGGGTGGGGATGGCGGTGTTGATGGTAGTGGGGGTGGTGGTGTTGATGGTGAGTGGTGGTGGTGAAAGGGTGATGATGGTGGCGGGGGTGGTGGATGGTGGTTTGTTGATGGTAGTAGGGTAAAGGAAAGTGGTGGTGATCTTTGGTGTTGATGCAGTGGGTGGTGGTGGTGGTGGTGTTGATTGGTGGTGGGTGGTGGTGAGGAGATGATGGTGGTGGTAGGGGTGGTGATGGTGTTGATGGCAGGGGGTGGGGGGTAGTGGTGGTGATCTTTGGTGTTGATGGTAGTGGGGGTGGTGGTGGTGTTGATGGTGGTGGTAGTGATGGTGGTGGTGTTGATGGTAGTGGTAGTAGTGGTGGTGGTGTTGATGGTAGTGGGGGTGGTGGTGGTGTTGATGGTGGTGGTAGTGGTGGTGGTGGTGTTGATGGTAGTGGTAGTAGTGGTGGTGGTGATGATAATAGTTTTTTCTTACGTATATTTGTATATTCTTTGTGTGTTCTTAGTTTCTGTCGGTCGTTCTCTCATTTCTCATACATTATATACCTTAATTTATCTCTTTATCGACATATCTCTGACTGTCTCTCTATCTTGTCTCTCCCTTACCCTCCTCCTCCTCCTCCTTTCTCCTAAATAGTAAACCATTGCAATAGGAACGCCTTTTCACTCTGGTCTACACAAAGTAATTGCCTCGGTGAAAGTCAGATGATTTCATGTTACACGTAGCGCTGAGGCCTGGTAATCCCCACACAATGATTGCCAGAAATGCTCACCACAGCTCCCAGAATTATTACTGTTTGCACAACTGCGGTCATCATGAACAGCTCAGGGAATGTTATAGGTACAGCCGCCCGTCTGCCTCCTACGCTGAGGACCTGGAAAAGTTACGTTACCGACATCTAGTTTAAGCTGTTTTCACTTTAAGAACCAAATATGGTCTCTGGATGAATTAATTTTTCATCAATAGTGAAACCTCTAATTAACGGACTATATAGACAGGAAATTCCGTTATATCGAGGGTTTATTAGATGTGAAACGGATTACATGGTGAGAGAAGTCCGTTATGTGGAGATTTCATTGTAGATAGTTTCAATTATTTTATTTAGTTAGTTTCCTACAACAAGACTTTATTAGTGACAGAAAGTATGTTTAATTTAAGTTATAATTAATAATTTTTTTCTTTTCTCACGAATCTTAGAATTTAATATGTAATTAAGAGCGTTGCAAACAAATCGAGGAACACAGGACTGGGATTTATGCTACTTTGTAAATAACATTGAGACATCCTGACCTCACCTCACCTGACCTGACCTAACCTAACCTAACCTAACCTAACCTAACCTCTAATGACAAGTTCTGATTGTCATAAATCTCATTCTATACTAATATCTGGTCTTACCCCTTTTCATATATTAATTCGCTTTTCACTCCAATTCCATCTTAGTTACAAAATTTCAATTCCAATTCCCATAATCTTATTAGTTTTATTTCTCAATATGATAAGTCAACATTCTGTATTCATCAAGGTCACAGGTGGATACATATAATATACAACAGGGTCCAGGTGAGGTGGATTCTGAGGGCATCGAGGCTAGAAACTCTATATTATGGTCACGAATGAACCATTGACAAGGAAATTGAAATGATGTTACACTAGATATTGGATTCAGAAACGAAGAGAAGAGCCTTGTGAAACACCGCGTCTCTGTATTGGAGTGTGTGTGTGGGGGAGGAGGCAAGTATTGGTGGTGAGTGTTGGGGGAGTGTGTGTGTGTGAGGGAGGAAGCAAGTGTTGGTGAGACCTTTTGATGTCTTTATGCATTTCTTAATGGTTCAAAATTTAGTCGCTAATTTGATTGTTTACTTTTGTGACTTGTTTCATTATGCTTCGTATGTTTGTTTCTCGTGTTATTTCATAATGGTTCATCTGTTTGTATAAGTTAAGTGTGTGGATTGCTTTTTTTTTAATGGCTCTAAATGGCTCGCTTGTTTGTGTTCGTGTAGTCTCTCTCTCTCTCTCAGAACGTCAGAACGCCAAACATTTGAAAAACCCACAAAAAAACTAAATAATATCTGTCAGGATTGTCAGTACTGTCAGCCCGACTGTCAGCCCAGGAACCTTTGTGATCACCAGACGTGTTATGACTGACAAGGAAGTCTGTATATCGGTAACGGATTAATTAGTAACTTAATTCAAGCTTGAAGACGTTTGATCCTAAGCATGAGTGAGTGGATGAGTCGGTGTTCGAGAAGGTTAGGTTAGGTTAGGTTAGGTTAGGTTAGGTTAGGTTAGGTTAGGTTTGGTTAGGTTAGGTTAGGTTAGGTTAGGTTAGGTTAGGTTAGGCTTGGTTTGGTTTGGTTAGGTTAGGTTAAGTGACACAAGTACAGTCTAATTATAGGCCGAGTTTTTTTTTTTTTTTTGTTTTTTTTTAGTTGTGATTGACTTTGATTTAAGTTTATAGGAAATCAGTAATGTTGTGGTGTAGATACTGGAGTAATGGTATAAATTATCAGTCTCTCTCTCTCTCTCTCTTGGTGCTGCCACCTCATTACTGCACTTTTTCTTTCTTCCTTATCACCAAGATATATCTCCCCATTCTTCCCTCCTTTCGTTCTTGTCTCCTTCTTCCTTTTCTCCTGTTCTCCCCACTCTCCTTTCCTCATTCCTCATATTCCCTTCCTCCTCCTCCCTCTCCTCTTCTCCACTTTCCAAACAGAACGAAACAGGGAGAGAAAGAAAACGGAGACTAAGAGAGGGGTAACTAAGCAGTATCACGGAGCTGCTGAATGTAAGTTTTTTTTGGGGGGTTTGGGGAGAAGGCAGATCAGTGGATAGTGTCAGCAGGTTATCGTCTTTGTAAACAGGATGAAAGTGGTGTCAGTTAGTCAGCTTTAATGGGTAAGGTAGGTTGAGTATATATGTCAGGAGTGTGTAGCAACAGGTTCTGTCAGCGTGTAGGACCAGCCGTCAGTGTCAGGAAATCTCATCATGTAACGTCAGCAGATTACGACGAGAAACGTCAGCAGGTGCAGTAATTAGAATATCAGCTGAAGTGCAGTTATATCTTATCGGGGACACAATATGAGAATTATCATTACTTCAGAGGTCAAGAGGAATGTCAGCGGGACTGTCAGCAGGAATACTATCTAAATTATCAGCTTAAATATCATTATATCATTACATCAGGACTGTCAGCAAGACCAACGTCAGGACTGTTAGTAAGACTGCAGGAGGGCATTCAACAAGACTGTCAGACGAATTGTCACCAAATATACCACCAAAATTGTCAGCTTGAATATCAGTAAAAATATCGTCACATCAGGATTGTCAGCAAAAGCATCACCCAGATTCTCAGTAAGGCCGTCAGGTGGCATGTCAGGAGCGATGTCAGGAGCGAGCCTCGGTTCATAAACTTTGGGAGGTTCACAGGCCTGTAGGCTAATGAGCTGGTGTACACCCTGGGGAGTCGCTGTACACGGTGGAGGGGGGGGGTGAGGGGGGTAGCAGCTGGTAGGGTGGAAGGTATAGAGGGAGATATGAGAGATAGGGTGATGGAGGAGGAGATAGAGAGAGATACAGTCATTAGTAGTGGAGATGACGAGAGAGATGAGAGAAGCTGATAGTGGAATAAGATAAATGTAAATAAATATTATATCTGGTGTGTTATGGTGGACACATTTGTGAGAGAACTTATTGTTAATGTGTAAAGTGAGTTGTGACAGCTTGTTGTATACACTAGCATGTTATGACGGTCTTGTCAGCGTTTCTGGTGTTATTACAACCACATCATGTTATGTAAGCTTGTAGTGTGCTCCACATTACATAATAATAATCCGTTGTGTGTACCCATTATGACATCTCGTTGTGTGTACCCATTATGACATCTCGTTGTGTGTACCCATTATGACAGCCCGTGTATATACCCATTATGACAGCCCGTGTATATACCCATTATGACAGCCCGTGTGGTGTTTTTCTCGTGAGCTGTGAGACATCCTAACAGTGTGTCGTTCAGCTGTAAGGGGAGGCGGTCCACACAAGCAGATGAACTTTATCCCTCTTTAACCTTATTGTACATGATCCCTACCTGACGAAGAGTAGGTGGAGGTGAAGGAGAGATTGATGAGGTAGAACAGGAGGAAGAGAAAAGCGAGAAAATGGAATATGGAGCGAGGAAGAACGGGAAGGAAGGAGGAGCAAGGAGGTGGAGGAAGGAGAGACTGGTAGTTGGGGAAGTGCAAGGAGAAATAATGGAGGGGTGGAAATAGGGTGTTAAGGAGAAAAGGGGAATAAGGTAAATACGAAATGAAATGGAATATATAAATAGGTAGGGAGAGTAAAGGAGAATGGGTGGAATGAAGGAAGAAGAAGTAAACAAAACGGAAAATGTAAATATAGAAATGTGAGAGAAAAAGAGAGTGAAGAGGGGTATTTGAGAGAACAGCGAGGAGCAATTCAGGATGGAGATAATTAATAACTGAAGGGGGAAGAATGGAGAGAGAGAGAGAGAGAGAGAGAGAGCAGAAGAAATAGGTAATACCTCTATATATAATACGTGACAGGAATCTAGGACAGGTGAACCAATTCTAACACTTGACAGGTATCAAGGACAGGTGAGACAATTCTAACAAGTGACAGGTATCTAGGACAGGTGAACCAATTCTAAAACGTGACAGGTATCTAGGACAGGTGAACCAATTCTAAAACGTGACAGGTATCTTGGACAGGTGAACCAATTCTAAAACGTGACAGGTATCTAGAACAGGTGAACCAATTCTAACACGTGACAGGTTTCTAGGACAGGTGAAACAATTCTAGGATTAAAAAAAAAATCCAGACCAAATACAATTAGATTCAAAATGGCTAATATTAACCTCATTCAGTATTGCGTGGGAGTAATTCAACATTAAAACCGGGTTACATTCACTCAGCTATTTGCCCACTGGATAAGAGCCGCTCACAACACTCTCTCTCTCTCTCTCTCTCTCTCTCTCTCTCTCCACACACACACAAAACTTCTGGAAGGAACTGGAAGAAAAATCACAGTATTCCCCGGTGTGAATTACAAGTCTTCATGAATACTGAAGAAAACATTTGCCCGAATGAAGTTGTGGGAGAATGAATGAACCCGCCTCCCTCAGCATGAGAATACGCCTTCGACTCCTTCAGTTTGTCTGCGTAAAGCGTTACCGTTTTTTATGATTGTGCCATAGTAATACTCGTGTCATAATAATACTCGTGTCATAATAATACTCGTGTCATAATAATACTCGTGTCATAATAATACTCGTGTCATAATAATACTCGTGTCATAATAATACTCGTGTCATAATAATACTCGTGTCATAATAATACTCGTGTCATAATAAAACTCGTGTCATAATAATACTCGTGTCATAATAAAACTCGTGTCATAATAATACTCGTGTCATAATAATACTCGTGTCATAATAATACTCGTGTCATAATAATACTCGTGTCATAATAATACTCGTGTCATAATAAAACTCGTGTCATAATAATACTCGTGTCATAATAAAACTCGTGTCATAATAATACTCGTGTCATAATAATACTCGTGTCATAATAATACTCGTGTCATAATAATACTCGTGTCATAATAATACCTCCGTGTCATAATAATACTCGTGTCAATACTCGTGTCATAATAATACTCTCGTAAGTCAATACTCGTGTCATATCAATACTTCGTGCTCATAATAATACTCGTGTCATAATTAATACTGTGTCATAATAATACCTGTGTCATAATAATACTCTGTGTCATAATAATAATCTGTGTCATAATAATACCCAAATGTAAATAATACTCGTGTCATAATAATGCTCGTGTCATAATAATACTCGTGTCATAATAATACTCGTGTCATAATAATACTCGTGTCATAATAATACTCGTGTTATAATAATACTCGTGTCATAATAATACTCGTGTCATAATAATACTCGTGTCATAATAATACTCGTGTCATAATAATACTCGTGATATAATAATACTCGTGTCATAATAATACTCGTGTCATAATACTCTGTGTTATAATAATACTCGTGTCATAATAATACTCGTGTCATAATACTTGTCGCCTTTGTAGACAAATACAAAATAAAAACAAATGAAAACAAAGTCAGAATGAAGGAGATTATTGAAGGGTGTAGAGGAGAGAGAGAGAGAGAGAGAGAGAGAGAGAGAGAGAAGGGGAGATGGAAGAGAAAGAAGGGAGATGGAAGAGAAAGAGAGAGGGAGGAAGGAGGTGGAAGAAGATGACGGAAGAGGTAGGTGAAGGAAGAGGAGGAAGATGAAGGAAGAGGAGGAGGAAGATGAAGGAATAGGAGGAGGAGGAAGATGACGGAATAGGAGAGGAGGAAGATGAAGGAATAGGAAGAAGGAGACGCTCGTGAAGGACGTTAATGGTGGAGCGGTGTTACCCTGGATGATTGTGGGGAGGCGAAGGGGGGGGGAGAGAAAGGGAGAAGTAATGGGGAACGGAAGGAAGGAGGAGGGTGGGGGAATGGGGGTGAAGGGGAAAGGCAAGTGCAGAGTTAGGGGGGGAAGGAAGGGAATGGGAAGGAAGGGAGGAGAGAGAAAAGGAGGAGGAATAGGGAAGAAAGGGAGGAGGAGGAGAGAAGAGGGGATGAGTAGTTGTAAAGAAGAAAAGGAGGGAGAAGGAAAGTCAAGAAGGAGAAAGGGGGTGAAGGATGAAGGAGGAAGGAGGCAAATACATATGATTGAGAAAGTTAAGGTGAAGGAGTCTGAAGGAGGAGAGTACCGTGAGGGAGTACTTTTCTGTTATTTATCTCTTGTTGACATTTCGCCACTAATCCCAGCTCTGACTCTTGATTTACATAATACTCATTCCTGAATCTGGTAGTTAATGTTTTCTTACGGTCATTGTTAGTTTATTGTGTCCTTATACCCATCCTCTGAGCAATAAAGGAAATATGATCAGAGACTTTGTGAAAGGGATGTGGTGGTATATGAGCTATTTACTGTTAATGGTAGATAAATTGATGTATTTTGTCATAAACTTTGTCGGAGTTTCAGGGATAATCTAAGCATGGAGGTTGGTTAGTCTCTTCTTGTACCTGTGATAGTTTTAGGATTTTGTCTTATTTTGGAGTGTACATGTGTTTTTGTTGGTAACTGGTTTGTGGAGGAAATTCAGTTTTGTTCATCAGATTGTAAAGAAATGGTCTAAAGATGACTTAAAATGCGAGAGAAGACACAGAATCTCTTTACTTAACAAAAAAAAAAATCCTCAGTTTTTATCTTCAGTACAATTATAAAACTGGTTGATAGGATAGTGATTTATCAAACTAAAATATAAAAGAGACTGAGAATCCTTGGTCTAAAAAACGAGAAATAATTGTCTATATATATGAAATTCTGTGAAAGTTTTAAGTCTGAGGAACATTCTGACATGAATATATCAGAGCCTTCTCCTGTTTTGTAAATGTTGTCCTTGAAGCAAACAAATATATCACTGAAGGTTGCTCCATTAGAATTTTAGACTGGACTCTTGTTGTGAACGTGTAGGAATATGTTGGTACCAGACAAGTGTTCAAAATTATTATCAATGGCTTCATAATGGAACATTCTCAAACAGGTGGCTCACATCAAAGCTCTCCATGACAGTTATTGCATTCGGATGTTCAATATTGATTTTGTAAAAGTAATTGTACCCTATAGTATATGGTACAGCTATTTGTTGTCAGCCCTGTAGTCTGGGTGATGGATACGTACCAATGGCAGACAATATAAACCCGATTTAGGGTTTATGTGTCTTAACTAACCCTTATATAATTACTGGTTATAACTCTGGACACAAATATACGAGAAATCAATTTGCCATCAAGAATATGAAGTGTCCTAAATTTAATAATAACACCAGACTGTATTTACTTGGACCACTGTACAGTTTGTTTAAGCAGCCGTCACCACAATACGTCACAACGCTTTGTTTTTGTCGACTTGACTTGGAAATAAAATGTGAAGTTTTTTTTTATATGTTTGCTTGTTTGTTTGTGGTGAAATGTGACTACTTGGACATATGAAATTGTTTTTTTTTTTTACTTTTAAAACAATTTACTGTATGTTTTTAAAAAAGCGGTTTGTTTATATTTGCTGTTTAATCGAATTACACAACTGTGATGAGTTGCATAAGAGACTTGGGACAGGACGTGAAAACTTGAAACTTAGGACTTGAAAAAATTTTGACACGAAAAACTTAGGACTAGAAACTTTGGATTTGAAAACTTAGGACGAGAATATTTTGGATTTGAAACTTGGGACTTGACCCTTGGGACTTGAAACTACTACTTCAAAACTTTTGGACTTGAAACTTAGGATTTGACCCTTGGCCAGAATCTTAGCACTTGAAACTTAGCACTTGAAACTTAGGACTTGAAACTTTGGACTTGAAACTTGGATTTGAACTTTGGACTTGAAACTTAGGATTTGAAACTTAGGATTTGAAACTTGGACTAGAAACTTTGGACTGAAACTTAGGATTTGAAAACTAGATTTAAAATCTTAGAACTTGAAACTTTGACTTGAAACTTTGGACTTAAAATCTTAAAATTTGAGACTTTGGACTTGAAACTTGAACTTGAAACTTTGAACTTGAAACTTGAACTTGAAACTTAGACTTGAAACTTTGAACTTGAAACTTAGACTTGAAACTTAGGACTTGAAACTTGAACTTGAAACTTTGAACTTGAAACTTAGGACTTCTGGAACTTTGGACTTGAAACTTTGGACTTGAAACTTTGGACTTAACCATAAAATGGGTAATGCTAATTATCATGATTTCAAAATTATTTAGCAAGAGTCACTGTACAGTACATACGGCACTGTTTTTATAATCGTTAACCTAAAACATTATTTCTATTCACTGCATCTTTGACACAATAATACCTGGTTAAATAATAAGTGGTCTACGGCAATTTAATTACCTTTGTCTGATCTCATTCTATGTAGACTGAAGTTATGATAAAGCTTCCATCTTTAAGTAAATTCACAAAACCGCTGTGACCTGAATCAGAAAGTACTCAAATAAAAGCCATTTTGAGAGTTTCCAAATGTCGCCAAATTCATTAGTCGTTAACCTAAATCCGCTTAATAATATCCAAATAATATTCACTTAAAGTGCTGCCAACTTAGAGAAATCCGAAAGAAAATTTACGCCTGTGCCTGAGCCTGAGACCATCTCAGGAGCTGTGTGTTGTCCAAGTTTGCAGGATAAATCAGATCAAGGATTGCACGGCTGCAAAATTTATCACGAGACGAGTTTTGAAATTGTGAGACCTCGGGGATCTTAACACTCTGGGAGGCCTGTAAAAATGTGTATATATGGAAATAAATAAAGAGAGAGAGAAATACGGGAATAAAGAGAGAGAAAAATACGGGAAAGAGAGAGAGAGAAAGAGAGAGTGTATGATGCGTGGATATCTGACACCGAAGTTGATTGCTTGTTCTCAAGTTCTTCGTCTTTTAACTTCAACGTTTCGTGTTTCAGTAGATCCGTATTGTTTATTACATATGTCATTTTTATATATATTTAAAAAATATTTTGGTGACGTCTAGTTGTGTGGCTATAGGCTTTACAGCTGCAGTATGGGTTAACAGCTTACCTGCGGCTGCTTATTCAAGACTTTAATAATACTATTTATATAAATAAAATGGTTTCAGTATATCACTTTCAACCTCAGTTTTTCCTTATTTAATAAACATGATATTACTGTATGTGCATGTCCTGCTTTGTAAACCGTCCTTATTTTTTCGTAAATATTTGTGTCAGTGATGTAAGTTTTCAGAGAGAGAGAGGGGGGGGGTGCTACATACGAATAAAGCGTCTTGTTTTACACATGCTTACTAACGGACACACACGAACACTCTCAAAACATTCGATTTATGTATGAAATGCAAAATTATATGATGACTGGAGCATGAACGGACTGAACTCCAATTACCACAGGTTAATTATCAGAGACACTACTGTAACACAGTAAAATGTAAACATCACAGACTTGATAGCGGGCAGCTAGAAATAATCAGTACATGGAGATTGCGACTAACATATCGCCTTCTGATTAATTATAGAATAATTTTGGTGTTCATAATGACGATATTACCGTCACTCTTCCTTCCTCAGTTGACTGCAGATTTATATTGGATATTGTGAGTGTCCGTATACAGTCTTTCTACACGAGTTTTCAAGGGAGAGTTGTCGTAGCGAGATAGTCTAACGTTCATCCCTGTAGCTACCTCCTACATGTTCCTCAGATCTTTCCACTTTAGGACTCTGACTCACCTTCCTACAATGGTATTCCTGAGGAAGCCTGGACACGCTGCCCTGCTGTACGCTATATAGAGTACGGTTGTTTTGAATGGTTGTTTTCGTCTTGCATAGAGCTTCGTTGGATGGCTGGAGGAATTAAAATCCCGGCATACTATCCTCCCCTGCCTCCTGTATGAGACAAGGCGTTTGTTTCTTCTCACTGAATGAAAAAAAGGGTCGTCTGTTTTCTTATTTTTATACTGGTAGGGTTATCTGTCTCTGTTCCTGTGTGTAGAGTTTTCTTCTGGACCGGTAGTGAGTTTTCCGGGAAATAAGGTAGGAATTTTTCCTTTGAATGATGCGAGGTTTCCGCTTTGTCTGTAAGGACGCCTCTACTGTCACAGTGTCCTCGGGGAGGGATGCTGCTCTGTGTGTGAGTTATGTGTTTTCCTCAGTGGGTGGAGTATGGTGGGTGTGGATCCTCTGTTATAGTGTGCCTTTGGCATTTTGTCACATCACGATGTTTCTTGTTAGTGCCAAAACGAGAGTTAATCACCTCGTTCTTTGATGATCATCTGGTTAAGGTTTTCACTGTTTGTTCTCATGGTAGGAAACTGTTATCACTGTTCACTTAAACTGTATTCTTGGTGGTTTTGAGTATTCTGAGAGCCTCGGTGTGATTTGTTTTAGAGTGACATGATCTTTGATTTGGTTAATGATTCATTTAGTGGTAATGTAGGTAGTGTGGATATTATAATTTGTGGGCATTATCAGTTGGCGTGACCATGTCATGCGTTTTTTAGGGAAGGAGAATTTTCATGTTATCATATCGTAAAGTAGGACAGTGACATGACAAGATAACATGATAACAACCTTGGATTTATAAGACTGCTGCTATATTGAGAAGCTTAACGT